>NW_027248467.1:447500-550000 GCF_031021105.1 Erythrolamprus reginae
GGCCTATACAGTTTATAGATGATATGTTTGTGTGTATGTTTGCTTTTAATAACAGGTTTTTTTTACTGTTTTTAAAATTATTAGATTTGTTCTTACATTGTCTTTGTTATTGTTGTGAGCTGCCCCCGAGTCTACAGAGAGGGGCGGCATACAAATCTAATAAATAGTAATAATAATAATAATAATAATGAGGAGGAGGAGGAGGAGGAGGAGGAGGAGGAGGAGAAGAAGAAGAAGAAGAAGAAGAAGAAGAAGAAGAAGAAGAAGAAGAAGAAGAAGAAGAAGAATTGCAATTTGCAAAGAAAGGCGAATATCGCTCTATGCTAACTGATTTTCAATCAAGAAATTGGTTTGAGGGGCCACCTTGGATAAGTACTGTTCACTATTAATACTGCACAGTTTACTCCAAGGTCCACTATTCAAGAGAGAAAATAGAGACGGTTGATCAGCTGAGCTCCCTATGAAGCTGTCAGCCTGATGGTTCCAATAAAGAGCTGTTTGTCTTAACCTGTCTCAAGCCTCTTCAGTGCCAGGACTCAACAAGTACGTATTGTAAAGTGAAGGAAACTGACTTGCTCCTCTTCCTAGCCCTCATCCACCGAACCACACAAATTTCACGCAATTCAGTGACTGAAGGAGGCGGGAGACACTCTGACAATCTCCAGAATTTCAACAGAACAGTCTATTGTAATGGAGTGACAGCCACTCTTGATGAAAGAAATGCAAGAAGTAGATAATGGGATTGATTGATTGATTGATTGATTGATTGATTGACCCCTCCTTGTTAATCTGGCATTGCTTTCCAATTCTTCCCAGTCTTCCAAAAGGAAAGTGAGGAAGAGAAGAAGGAAGAGGAGGTGGAAGAGGAAGAGGAGGAAGAGATGGAGGAAGAAGTGGAGGAGGAAGAGGAGGAGGAGGAAGAGGAAAAGGAGGAAGAGGAAAAGGAGGAGGAAGAGCAAGAGGAGGAAGAGGAGGAGGAAGTGGAGGAGGAAGAGGCGGAAGTGGAAGTGGAAGAGGAGGGAAAGAAGGAAGAGGAAGAGAAGGAGGAAGAAGAGGAGGAGGTGAAAGAGTAAGAGAAGGAGGAGAAGGAAGAAGAGGAGGAAGAGGGAGGAGAGGAAGAGGTGGAGGAAGAGGTGGAGGAGGAAGAAGAGGAGGAAAAGGAGAAGATGGAAGTGTAAGAAGAGGAGGAAGAGGAGGAGGAAGTGGAGGAGGAAGAGGCGGAAGTGGAACTGGAAGAGGAGGGAAAGAAGGAAGAGGAAGAGAAGGAGGAAGAAGAGGAGGAGGTGAAAGAGTAAGAGAAGGAGGAGAAGGAAGAAGAGGAGGAAGAGGGAGGAGAGGAAGAGGTGGAGGAAGAGGTGGAGGAGGAAGAAGAGGAGGAAAAGGAGAAGATGGAAGTGTAAGAAGAGGAGGAAGAGGAGGACTGTGGGTCCGAGTTTGCGGAGAGGGGCGGCATATAAATCCAATAAATCTAATCTAATCTAATCATTGGTCCTCTCTGAGCTTGGTTGGTCTCTTGCAGGCATTTTATGACCCAGCTAAATAACATCATCACTACTAGGACTGCCTGATTTTACTTCGCTTGGCCATGAAACATCTGCAGGAAAACAACTAAGGCCAGAGACCACCAAGGACCCCACGCATCAGCCAATGTTTGCCAGAAACATAAATGTCACACCTTTAGCGACCAAGCCTTAGCGCTGTCTTACGAAGCTCCTATTATCTGGCTAACCATTCTCTAAGTATCTTCAGGAGGGTGCATTTTTCTTCATCTCCTCCCCCACGTCAATGGTGGGTTGCTAGCCCTTTCGCTCTGGTTTGGGCAAACTGGTAGCGGCAATGAGGGGAGGCTCCGCCCACCTGCCCAGACGTCATCACGAATGATCCCGGCCTGTGCAGAATGCGCCACACGAGCATTCACAGTTCTGAACCAGTAGGGAAGATAAATGAAACCCACTACTGCTCCAAGGCTTGAGACTTTCAAGGGGAGATTGGACTGCCATTTGTCCGAAATGGTGTAAAGCCATGATGGCAAACCTATGGCACATTTGTTTGTTTGTTTGTTTGCTTGCTTGCTTGCTTGCTTGCTTGCTTGCTTGTTTGTTTGCTTGCTTGCTTGCTTGCTTGTTTGCTTGCTTGCTTGCTTGCTTGCTTGCTTGCTTGTTTGCTTGCTTGCTTGCTTGCTTGCTTGCTTGCTTGTTTGTTTGTTTGTTTGTTGATTGATTGATTGGTTGATTGGTTGATTGATTGTTAGAGTTGAAAGGGACCATGCAGGTCATCAAGTCCAACCCCCTGCTTGAGCAGGAATCCTAAAGCTTCCCAGCCATATGGCAGTCCAATCTCCTCTTGAAAGTGTCCAGAGTTGGGGAGTTCACAACCTCAGCAGGCAGGTTGTTCCAATGATTGATCGCTCTGACCATCACGAAGTTCTTCCTTACTTCTAGGTTGAATCTCTCCTTGGTCAGCTTCCAGCCATTGTTCCTCGTCCGGCCCTCTGGTGCTCTGGAGAAAGTAGTCCCCTCCTCTTTGTGGCAACCCCTCAAGTACCTGTATACAGCTATCATGTCCCCTCTGGCCCTCCTTTTCTCTAGGCTATCCATGCCCAGTTCCCGCAATCTCTCTTTGTAAGTCTTGGTTTCAAGTCCCCTAATCATTTTGGTTGCTCTTTTCTGCACCTTCTCCAGAGTTTCAATGTCTCTTTTGAAGTGTGGTGACCAGAACTGGATGCAGTACTCCAGGTGTGGTCTGACCAGGGCATAGTAGAGTGGTATTAATACTTCCCTGGTCTTGGAGTGTATCCGCCTGTTGATGCAGCTTAGGATGGTGTTGGCTTTTTTGGCCGCTGCTGCACATTGCTGGCTCATGTTTAGTTGATTATCCACCAAGACTCCAAGATCTCCATGTGGCACATGGAGCCATATCAGAGGGCACGTGAGATGATGCCCTATGTCAGCTCCAGCTGATTTTTCAGCATTGGGGAAAGTCGTTTCACCCTCCGGATGCTTCAGAGAAGCTTCTCAGAAGCCCTGGAGTTAAAAAACAATGCCCAGTGCATGTCCAGTTTGTCTATTCTGCTGTTTTTTACACTCTGGAGGGTTCAGGAAAGTTTATTTTATTTTATTTTATTTATTTATTTTGTCCAATACACAATACATATTGAAGAGGATAGACATGAAGTATTATATATAAAGAAAAGATATAAAAGTAGAGGAGAAGATATATGAAAGGAATAAAAGATATATGATACATGAGATAAGGAGAGACAATTGGACAGGGGACAAAAGGCACACTGGTGCACTTATGTATGCCTCTTACTGACCTCTTAGGAACCTGGAGAGGTCAGTCGTGGATAGTCTAAGGGAGAAATGTTGGGGGTTAGGGGTTGACACTACTGAGTCCGGTAATGAGTTCCACGCTTCGACAACTCGATTGCTAAAGTCATATTTTTTACAGTCAAGCTTGGAGCGATTAATATTAAGTTTGAATTTGTTGCGTGCTCTTGTGTTGTTGCGGTTGAAGCTGAAGTAGTCATTGACAGGCAGGACGTTGCAGCATATGATTTTGTGGGCAATACTTAGATTGTGTTTTAGGCGTCGTAGTTCTAAGTTTTCTAGACCAAGGATTGATAGTCTGCTTTCGTAGGGCATTCGGTTTCAAGTGGAGGAGTGAAGGGCTCTTCTGGTGAAGTATCTTTGGACATTTTCTAGGGTGTTGATGTCCGAGATGTGGTATGGGTTCCAGACAGATGAACTGTATTCAAGGATTGGTCTGGCAAAGGTTTTGTAGGCTCTGGTGAGTAGTGTGAGATTGTCTGAGCAGAAGCTGCGTAGGATCAGGTAAACAACTCTAGAAGCCTTTTTGGCTTTTCAGCAAGTTCCCTGAAGCCCTCAATAAAATATTTAAAAAAAAATGTATTTTTTGCAATGTCCCAGTGTTAGGATAATGTTTACATCCAGAAGAGACTTGCCCTTATGCCCTGATCCGATAGGTAAAAACCAGACTGTTTAATGATCTATGTGTATCATCGAATTTGTGTAGATTTGGGGCAGACGCAGCAGGAACCCAGAAAAACGATTTATCAGGCGGCGATCTGTGACGGCTCTGAAAAGCCAATTTTTATTTGTATCCCAGCTCCCCAGAGAGGAGAGAGAGGGGGGGAAAAATCCATAGATCTAAGCAATTCATTTTCTAGAGGGAGAAATAATTTCCTTATGATGGCCGGCGGGAGATGTCAACGATTATAACGTATCAATAATAAATAAAACAGTATGAAGGAGATGAAATATTTAGAAGTATTAAAAGATGCAGCAGCCGTCCAGAAACAGTTGGAAATGTCTAACACGGGAAGGGAAATCTAAGATATTTTTTCCCTCGCTGGGTGAGCTCCATCAAAGCTGAGAACTGAATCGCTAGAAATGAAATAACCTGTGAAATTATGAACCCGGCAGCAAAAACAGCCAGAAATCAAAGCTGAGCTTCGAAAACAGTGTGGGCTCTTGCTGATGTCACAGGTTAGTCCTCAACCGACGACCAGAATTGAGCCCCACAGGTCTCTTGCTGAGCGAGACGCTGGTTAAGGGAGTTTTGCCTCATTTTTACAACCTTTTTTTGGGGAGGGGGTATACAATTTTTCTTTATTTTTCTTCCAACATACGATAAGACAACGTGAGCAATAAAAAACACAGAATCAATGCTTAAAATAGTAATTAATGATATTTCTTTGATACGTTAAACATTGAGAGAAAAAGTGTTAAAAATACTTTCAATATGTACATTTATTCTTCTTCTTTGCTAAGTTAATTAAAATTAACTACACATAGAACAGAATAGAATAGAATAGAATAGAATAGAATAGAATAGAATAGAATTTTATTGGCCAAGTGTGATTGGACACACAAGGAATTTGTCTTGGTGCATATGCTCTCAGCGTACATAAAATAAAATATACATTTGTCAAGAATCACGTGGTACAACAATTAATGATTGTCATAGCGGTCAAATAAGGAATGAAGAAGAAATATTAATAAAAATCTTACGATATAAGCAACAGGTTACAGTCATACAGTCAACATGGCAGGAAGTGGGTGATAGTTATGATGAGAAAAACTAGTGGAATAGAAGTGCAGATTTAGTAGAAAGTCTGACAGTGTTGTGGGAATTATTTGTTTAGTAGAGTGATGGCGTTCGGAAAAAAACTGTTCTTGTGTCTAGTTGTCTTGGTGTGCAGTGCTCTGTAGCAACGTTTTGTGGGTAGGAGTTGAAACAGTTTGTGTCCAGGATGTGAGGGGTCAGTAAATATTTTCCCCGCCCTCTTTTTGACTCGTGCAGTATGCAGGTCCTCGGTGGAAGGCAGGTTGGCAGCAATTGTTTTTTCTGCAGTTCTGATTCTCCTCTGAAGTCTGTGTCGGTCCTGTTGGGTTGCAGCACCAAACCAGACAGTTATAGAGGTGCAGATGACAGACTCAATGATTCCTCTGTAGAACTGGATCAGCAGCTCCTTGGGCAGTTTGAGCTTCCTGAGCTGGTGCAGAAAGAACATTCTTTGTTGTGCTTTTTTGATGATGTTTTTGATGTTAGGTGACCATTTTAGGTCTTGAGATATGATAGAAACTAGAAATTTGAAGGTCTCTGCTGTTGATACTGTGTTGTCTAGTATTGTGAGAGGTGGAAGGGTGGAAGGGTTTCTCCTAAAGTCTACCACCATTTCTACTGTTTTGAGGGTGTTCAGTTCTAGATTGTTCTGGTAACACCACAAGGATAGTTGTTCAACTTCCCGTCTGTATGCGGATTCATCATTGTCTCGAATGAGTCCGATCACTGTTGTATCATCTGCAAACTTCAGTAGTTTAACAGAGGGATCGTTTGAGATGCAGTCATTAGTGAGATATATTACATGAGATATATTTCATCTACAGATAACAATATTATGAAATCTACTCCCTTATATTCCCTTATATTAAGAAATTTTTACAACCTTGTTGTTAAGTGAATCACTGCAGTAAGAGACAACCACCAACCACGTCTGCTGGAAGTTTGTTCGAAGCATCTACTACTCTTTCAGTAAAATAATATTTTCTCACGTTGCTTCTGATCTTTCCCCCAACTAACCCAAGATTGTGCACCCTTGTTCTTGTGTTCACTTTCCTATTAAAAACACTTTCCTCCTGAACCTTATTTAACCCTTTAACATATTTAAATGTTTTGATCGTGTCCCCTTTTTCCCTTCTGTCCTCCAGACTCTACAGATGGAATTCATGAAGTCTTTCCTGATACGTTTTATGCTTAAGACCTTCCACCATTTTTGTAGCCCGTCTTTGGACCCGTTCAATTTTATCAATATATTTTTTGTAGATGAAGTCTCCAGAACTGAACACAGTATTCCAAATGTGGTTTGGATGTTGCCTGGAACTTGGCACGCAATGACATATCTGTTTTTCGTTCTCCTTGAGCTCCAGAGCCTTTCTAGGCAAACAGGCCATTTCTAGCCTCCCCAGGAGCCTGGGGAGAGCAAAAAACAGGCCTTCCCTACCCACTCCGGAGGCTAAAACAGCTTATTATCTGAACTCCCAGTGGGGCCAGAAGACCTGAACATTAGCTGGACAACACTTAGAGAGGGCTGTAAAAGCACTGTGAAGCGGTATATAAGTCTAAATGCTATTGCTATAATTAGAGGTAATCTATCTTACTTACTTACTTACTTACTTACTTACTTACTTACTTACTTACTTACTTACTTACTTACTTACTTACTTACTTACTTACTTACTTCTTTACTTGTTTGTTTGTTTGCTTATTTATTTGGCCCAATACACAACAATACACAATGAAGGTTATAGAGGTTATACGCGAGTAAAATATATTAGAGAAAGAATAGAAGTGAAAATTTAGGAATAGAATATATCAATTAGAGAATAGAAGGATATTACGAGAGTAGTATAAGAAGATTAGAATAAAAGAATAGTAGATATGATATATGTGATATATAGGATATAGTAGAGAAGAAATACGAGATATAGGAGGGACAATAGGACAGGGGACGGGAGGCACGCTAGTGCACTTATGCACGCCCCTTACTGACCTCTTAGGAATCTGGAGAGGTCAACTGTGGATAGCCTGAGGGTAAAATGTTGTGGGTTAGGGGAAGATACTACAAAGTCTGGTAATGAGTTCCACGCTTCGACAACTCGATTACTAAAGTCATATTTTTTACAGTCAAGTTTGGAGCGGTTAATATTAAGCTTGAATCTGTTGTGCGCTCTTGTGTTGTGGTGGTTGAAGCTGAAGTAATCTTCACCAAACAATGCTTGTACACAATAATCCATTAAAATATTCTGAAGCTCTATTGCAGAAAAATGTGCTTGCTAAGACAGCAAACGTTCTCGTTTATTGGCATTTTGGGGCTAAACCCTGTTTTATATTAACACGTACAAGACATTGCTAGAAAACAACCAACTTTGACAGACTCAAGCAAGCAGCAATATGTCCATCTGTGCGAATTTTGATGGCGTTTGAACAGACTGTTGATGTTCAAAGATTTGAAGGAAATCCCAGATTGTGCGCGAAATCCAAAATTAGGTAGGTTGTTCTCCATTCTTCCTCTGCCATCCAGCACACGTAGCACACTCACTCTCTGGATTGATGTCACGTCAACTTTCTCTGGGAATGAAATGTTCCGATTTAATCGCCTTAAAAAATGCAAGTTAGATTGACAGCTCGGATGTGCTCATAGCTTTGCAAAATATGCGTAAGCTTGCAATCTAAATCCTAAGAAACAAATTTATACCAGAGCCTCACATTACGTTCTATTGTGTACCCAATATTTGTCAATGTCTCTTTTCCATGGATGTATCAAGATCTTCCAAAGCTAAAGTCCTGTTACTGTTGTGGTTAGCTCTGGCCCAGCTCCTGCCCCAAGGACTGTGGATGTGGGGGAGACATCCACATGCTGCAGGCCTGTTTTGCCCCTGGTGGAATCTGCTGATGAAGGCTCCTCTGACCAAGAAGACATGAGTGACAGGGAGGAGGAGAGTGCATCCACAGTCCTTGTGGCAGGAGGTGGTCCAGAGCTAACCACAACACATTATTATTATTATTATTAGTAGTAGTAGTAGTAGTAGTAGTAGTAGTAGTAATAGTAGTGTTAGAGTTAGTGTTAGTGTTAATAGTATTAGTAGTATTAGTAGTATTAGTAGTATTAGTAGTATTAGTAGTATTAGTAGTATTAGTATTATTAGTAGTATTAGTAGTATTAGTAGTATTAGTAGTATTAGTAGTATTAGTAGTATTAGTAGTATTAGTATTATTAGTAGTATTAGTAGTATTAGTAGTATTAGTAGTATTAGTATTATTAGTAGTATTAGTAGTATTAGTAGTATTAGTAGTATTAGTAGTATTAGTAGTATTAGTAGTATTAGTAGTATTATTGCAGTAGTCTATTTGCAAGTGGGTGGGCCCACTTGGAGATGGATAGAGGAACAGTGTCTCAGTTCCCAAGACTATTGGAAATATGTGTTTTAAAACCCTGCTGTTCTGTTCAAACACACTATACACTAATTCTGTTCCCGGGTCTATTTGAATCAGACCAAAAATTGTTCATTTTTGGTACTTATATTTGGTCTTTTTGAAAACTTTGGAAACTAGTTTGAACATTTCTGCACACAATGAAATGAAAATTGAAGCAAAAAAATCAATGCTTATATTTTTATTCTGCTCATAAAAGGCCAACCCCCACTGTGTTCAATTATTTCGATTTATATACAAATTATGCTATTAATTTCAAAATTTCACAAAAACCGGGGGAGGGGGGGCTTTTATGAGCAAAATAAACCAATAAGCATTAATTTTTCCAGTTCATTTATATTTTTCTTATTGCAGAATTGTTCAGACTACTTTCCAAGGGAAAGAAGTTTTCAAATTGACCAAATATAAGCACCCAAAATAAAGAATTTTAGGTCCAGGTCAGGGAGACCTGGGAACAGAACATTGGTGAGCTTTTTTTTCCAGCAAAAAATAAGCCCCCCACCCCCCAAAAAATTCTCATAGAGAGAACCCCTGACATGATGCAAAGCCATGAAATGCCAAGTTCCAGATATGCAGGGGAAATTTTTTACAGGGTCTCGAAGTTCGAAAACGGGCTTCACAGACCCGAACAGAACAGCTTTAGCTAAAGGAAATAAACTAAATATATGGGTTCCAAACAGATGAGCTGTATTCGAGGATGGGTCTGGCAAAAGTTTTGTAAACTCTGGTAAGTAGTGCGAGATTGCCAGAGCAGAAGCTACGTAGGATTAGTTGTAAACCTAATCCTACGTAGCTTCTGCTCTGGCAATCTCACACTACTTACCAGAGCTTACAAAACTTTTGCCAGACCCATCCTCGACTACAGTTCATCCATTTGGAACCCATATCGCATCTCAGACATTAACACCCTTGAAAATGTCCAAAGATACTTCACCAGAAGAGCCCTTCACTCCTCCACTCGAAACAGAATACCCTATGAGACTAGACTTTCAATCCTGGACCTAGAAAGTTTAGAACTAAGACGCCTTAAGCAAGATCTAAGTATTGCCCACAAGATCATATGCTGCAACGTCCTGCCTGTCGGTAACTACTTCAGCTTCAACCACAACAACACAAGAGCATACAACTTGACTGTAAAAAATATGACTTCAGTAACCGAGTTGTTGAAGTGTGGAACTCATTAGCGGACTCCATAATGTCATCCCCAAACCCCCAACACTTTACCCTTAGATTATCTACGGTTGACCTATCCAGATTCCTAAGAGGTCAGTAAGGGGTGAGTACAAGTGCACTAGAGTGCCTTCCGTCCCCTGTCCTATTGCTCTCCTATATCTCCTATACCTTTCTTCTATTCCTATATCTCTTCTTCTATTCTTTCATTGATATGTTCTATTACTTTATCTTCTTTTCTATTATTTCTTAGATATATTTTACTATGAGTATCTCCTCTATAACCTTCATCGTGTATTTTACTATGTGTATATAGATATATACCCACTAAAACCCTCATTGTGTATTGAACAAAATAAATAAATAATAAATAAATGGTCATCCTTTTTTTGTTGACTTTTGCAAGATCCTGGGTGGAATGTTGGATTGGGCTGGGGAGAACTCACTTCTGCCATCCCTTATTTTAACAGAGAGAGTAAATTGCAAACCCTGAGATAAGACCGATTTTATTAGGTGATAAGGTGTCTGGATCCAGAGAGTAAAAACACAGATTGGAAGGCAGACAAAGATTGACGGTGTAGCATTTTGTTTTACAGACTCACTTTTCAGTGGATGTGTATTTATCGACCTGCATGCATGCAAGCCCATCACACAATTTCCTTTCAGGGTGCAGAAGGTTGTGCCATCACAGAAAAGAGAACAAGAAATAGGAAGCCAACAGAATTAAACGTAACAGTTAAAAGAAAGGAAGGAAGGAAATCTAAGGAAAGCTAATATGCAGCAGTGCCCTTCTTTCTAATGCTCCATATGGGTAGCCAATACCCTAGAAGACAGGCTCAAATTACAGAAAGACCTAGACAGACTAACACAGTGGGCCCACACCAACAAAATGATGTTTAACATCGACAAGAGCAAAGTCCTTCACCTAGGCAGAAAAAACCCTGGACACACACACAACCTGGGAGAAACCCATCTTAGCAGTAGCGACTGCGAAAGAGACCTCGGAGTCTTGGTGCATAATCAACTAAACATGAGCCAACGATGTGCAGCAGCTGCTAAAAACAGCCAACACAATCCTAAGCTGCATCAACAGGGGACTACACTCCAAGACCAGGGAAGTCTTAATACCACTCTACTACGCCCTGGTCCGACAACCCCTGGAGTACTGTATTCAGTTCTGATCACCACATTTCAAAAGAGACATTGAAACTCTGGAGAAGGTGCAAAAAAGAGCAACCAAGATGATGAAGGCATTGGAAACCAAGACTTACGAAGAGAGACTGAGGGAACTGGGCATGGATAGCCTAGAGAAAAGGAGGGCCAGAGCGGACATGATAGCAGTCTACAAGTATACGAGGGGATGTCACAGAGAGGAGGGGATCACTTTATTCTCCAGGGCACCAGAGGGCCGGACAAGGAACAACGGCTGGAAGCTGACCAAGGAGAGATTCAATATGGAGATAAGGAAGAACTTCCTGATGGTTAGAGCGATCAACCAATGGAACAACCTACTAGCGGATGTTGTGAAGTCCAACACTCTGGACATTTTTAAGAGAAGATTGAACTGCCACTTGACTGGTGTGCTATAGAGTTCCTGCTTGGGCAGGGGGTTGAACTCGATGGCCTTCATGGTCCCTTTCAACTCTAACAATAAATAGATAGATAGATAGATAGATAGATAGATAGATAGACAGACAGACAGACAGACAGACAGACAGACAGACAGATAGACAGATAGATAAACAAACAAACAAATATCTTAAGATCAGTGCAAGTCCTCCTAGCTTCCACCACATCTAGGATCCATAGAAAAATAGGAATATTCTTGGAGTGGGTCTTGAATTTTCTGTACAGTTACTCCTTGACTGACAACTGTAATGAGTCTGATGTTTCATGACCCAACTATCTGACATCATCAGTGCTAGAAGGGAAAGGGTTTGTGGAGAGGAGGAGGAGGAGAAGGAGAAGATGATAAGAGGAGGAAGAAGAGGAGGAGGAGAAGGAGAAGATGATAAGAGGAGGAGGAAGAGGAGGAGGAAGGAAAGGAGAACTGTGAGATCTTTGGCATTCTCTGAGCTTGGTTGTTTTCTTGTGGAAGTTTCATTACCCAACTATGCAATTTCATGAGTTCTAGAATGGAGTAGGGTTTGTGGAGAGGAAGAGGACGATGGTTTTGGGATCCCTGGTGCTCTCTGAGCTTGGTGGGTTTGATTTGATTTGATTTAATAGGATTTGTATGCTGCCCCTCTCCGGGGACTCGGGGCGGCTCACAGCATGTACAGAAAAACAAGAAACAATAATAACAATCCAATTAATACATTAAAAAACAATCTTAACATTCTAATTTAAAAACTATCAATATCATTCATTCAACAGTCAAACTAAAGCATTCATTAGTCAGGGGGGAAGATCTACGGAACCACAGGCCTGGCGGCAAAGATGAGTTTTTAAACTCTTTCGGAAGACTAGAAGGGTGGGGGCAGTACGAATCTCCGAGGGGAGCTGATTCCAGAGGGCCGGGCCCCTCACAGAGAAGGCTTTTCCCCTAGGTCCCTCCAGCCGACATTGTTTGGTCGACGGGACCCTAAGGAGACCAACTCTGTGGGAACTCTGGGTCACTGGGATTCGTGCGGCAAATATCACATTACCCAACTAAGTAACATCATCAGTGACATAGGAGAGTGGACTTTAGTTTCTAGCATTGATAATAGCCCCTACAGCCCTTCAAACATTGGTGTTGTTAGCAAGTTGGGTAAAGAAATGTCATCAAGAAAAAAGCCCAGCTCAGACAGCACCAAGGACCCCACAATTAGGGGCATGTCCAGAGTGCAATGGCTCCTCTCAATAAAAAGCTAGATGACTTCAGCCGCTTTCTAAGGTTGAAGGAGAGAAAGAAACATTGAGAAGCTGTGTTAAGCTAAATCTCAAAGATTTCTGTGATGGTTCGCTCACATCCTGCACAAATAGTTATGGACTCAGAGGACAGAGTGAAGGGGCGAGAGCGTGTCCTGTATTCCTGGCACCTCAGAGTGATAGTAAAATTGACGAGGGCTCAGAGTCAGAACAACCAGGGCCTTCTTCTCTTCCTGGCATGAGTGAGTTGGTACCTCCTGCCAGGAATGATTTAGCATTTCCTGTGCTGAGTGACTTAGGAGAAGAAGAGGAGCCTCTTCTGGATGCCAGAGTTCGGAGGGCATCTAGGAGACACGAATGGTTGGCTAAGAGGAGATTGACCCATGAGCTGTATTGCTGGCTATTGGGTCACGCCCTCGCACTATTTAAGGGTGAGTCATGCCCCGCCTTGTTGCAGAAAACAATTTCGGAATCATCTCGTCTTGACTCTTGAATTCAATTTGTTTTTCAAAAGAGCACATTCTTAGCTTGCTAATGAGCTTTGGTCTTCCAATTAATTTCTGAGAACTACACCTTGGAACACTTGCTGCAGCTGACAATTATTACCGTGTTTATATTCATGCTGGGATTTTGGCCAACTGATAAAACTTTGCTAGATTTGTTTCTCTCTCTCTGAAAAGCTTCTTAAAAGACTCTTACCTTTTGTAAACATTTGATCCTTTTATTAGTTAGATAATTTGTGTGCATCACTCGGCACTAACACAGAACAATTTCACTCTACCCACCTCAAGCTTGAACCAATGGTACATTTAGTCCAGTGTGCCGCGATCTTCCCTTGACACCCCATTAGGTCCCCCTGGGAAATTTGCAAATGGAATGAGAAGCTGTAGAACCAGAAACCTTCTGGCTCTGCATGAGAGCCACAGATGGAGGAAGAAGTCACAGCTTGGGTTTCGGCCTGACAGGAAAAGCGTCTGATTTTGAACGCTGGACTGAGCACTTGGTGGATGGGCCACTATGGACAGAGAGGAGGCAGAGAGAGAGAGAGAGAGAAAGGGAAGGAGGGAGGCGAAGGGAAGGAGAGAGAAGGAGAGGGAGGGAGGGGGGGAAGGGATTTTCAGAGTTTAAGGAAGCCACAATTGGAAGGAGCTGCAAAACACAATATCTTCCTTCCCTTTTATACCCTTCCCTTTCCTCTCCCTTCTCTTTCCTCTCCACTCCCTCTTTCTTTCCTTCATTCCTTCCTTCGTTCCTTCCTTCCATCCTTCTTTCCTTCCTTCCTTCCTTCCTTCCTTCTTTACTTACTTACTTACTTACTTACTTACTTACTTACTTACTTAATTACTTACTTACTTACTTACTCACTTACTTACTTATCTTACTCTCCACCTTCCTTCAGCCCTCCCTTTCCTTCCTCCCTTCCTCCCTTCCCTCTCCTTCCTTCACTATCTTCCTTCGTTCCTTCCTTTCTCCCTCCCTCATCTCCACTCCTCCCTCTCTTCTTCTATCCTCTCCTCTCTTCTCTCCTTCCCTTCCTCTACCTTCCTGTCCCCCTTTTTTCACACCTTCCCTCTCTCCTCCCTCCCTCCCTTCCCTCCTCCCTCCCTTTTCCCCTTCCCTACCCCTCCTTTCCATCTTCCTTCACTCCATCTCTTCTCCTCATTCCTTCCTTCCTTTCTTCCTCCCCCCTCATCCCTCTCCCTCTTCTTTCCTCTCTCCTTCCCTTTGTTTTCTGTACCTTCCTGTCCCCCTTCTTTCACTCCTTCACTCCCTTTACTCTCCTCCTATCTTCCTTCATTCCTTTCTCCCTCATCTCCACTCCTACCTCTCTTCTACTCTACTCTCCTTCCCTTCCTATACCTTCCTGCCCCCTTCTTTCACTCCTTCCCTCTCTCTCCTCCCTGCCTCCCTCCCCCCTTTTTCCCTTCCCTACCCTTCCTGTCCCCCTTCCTTCACTCCTTCACACCTTCTCCTCCCTCCCCTTCCCTTCCTCTCCCTTCCTGTCCCCCTTTCTTCACTCTTTCACTTGCTCTCTTCTCCACCTTCCTTCCTCCCTTCTCTCACCTCTCCCTCTCATCTCTTCTCTCCTTCCCTTCTTCTCCCTTCCTGTCCCCCTTCCTTCACTCCCTCCTCCCTCTCCTCTCCACATTCCTTCCTTCCTTCCCTCCCTCCCTCCACTTCCCTCTTACCTCTCCCTCTCCTCTCTTCTTCCCTTCCCTTCTTTCCTTTCCTGTACCTTCCTGTCCCACCTTCTTTCACCCTTTCCTTTCCTTCTCCCACCCCCCCCTCTTGCTGCCAAATGGATGAGAAATTTGTTTTGGAGTGGTGCTCTGTATACATTCACTCTTGCCTCTTTCCGCCAGCAGAGAATATTCTCTGAGATCAGCCACGGAGCCCCTGTTAGAGTCTCATCATGGGTCAGTCCTAAGATGCAAACAGCTCCTCAGGTCAGGCCTGAAAGTCCTTCCGTGTGTCATGAGATCAACTGGTACATCATTTTAATGTTCACCAGGGAGGAAAACACTGGGTAAATTATGTATACACTTAAAATGTTGGATCAGCATATAATGGGGCATCTAAAGCTGGAGATGTTGCAGAAAACCCAAAGCTTAAAATGGAAATGTGACACTGATTAAAATTTGGGCAGATCCATAAAAAAGAATTCAAATATTTTATTATTCATATTTTGACAGCAGCAAGGATGGTCTATAATTAATAATAATAATAATAATAATAATAATAATAATAATAATAATAATATATAATAATATAATAATATAATATAACAACGAGCCGGGGTGGCACAGCAGATAGAGTGCTGTACTGCAGGCCACTGAAGCTGACTTGTAGATCTGAAGATCAGCAGTTCAAATCTCATCACCGGCTCAAGGTTGACTCAGCCTTCCATCCTTACGAGGTGGGTAAAATGAGGACCCGGATTGTGGGGGCAATAGCCTTGCTCTGTTAAAAAAGTGCTATTGCTAACATGTTGTAAGCCGCCCTGAGTCTAAGGAGAAGGGCGGCATAAAAATTGAATAAATAGATAAATAAATAATAATAATAATAATAATAATAATAATAATTATTATTATTATTATTATTATTATTATTATTATTTAGATTTGTATGCCGCCCCTCTCCGAAGACTATACCATCTTCTGCCACACAAATCCCAGCAACCAATTAGGTCCCACAGAGTTGGCCTTCTCTGAGTCCCGTCGACAAAACAATGCCGTCTGGTGGGCCCAAGGGAAGAGCATTCTCTGTTGTGGCCCCTACCCTCAGGAATCAATTCCTCCCGGAAATTAGGAGTGCCCCCACCCTCCTTGCCTTTCGCAAACTCCTAAAAACCCACCTTGGCTGCCAGGCATGGGGAAATTGATTCCCCTCGGCCGCTCCGTTTTCTGTATGGTTTGTTTGGGTTGTATGAGTGTTTTTAAATCAATGGTTTTTAATTGTTTTCCTTTTTTAATCATTGGATTTGTATTTTGTATTCTTCTTGTGAGCCATTCTGAGTCTTCGGAGAGGGACAGCATACAAATTTAAATAATGATAATGATAATGATAATGATGATGATGATGATGATGATGATGATGATAATAATAATAATAATAATAATAATAATAATAATAATAATAATAATAATAATAACTCCGCAGTCTGTATTGGTTGCCGATGAGCTTCCGGTCACAATTCAAAGTGTTGGTTATGACCTATAAAACCCTTCATGGCATCGGACCAGATTATCTCAGGGACCGCCTTCTGCTGCATGAATCCCAGCGACCAGTTAGGTCCCGTCAACTAAACAATGTCATTTGGCGGGGCCCAGGGGAAGAGCCTTCTCTGTGGTGGCCCCGGCCCTCTGAAACCAACTCCCCCCGGAGATTAGAATTGCCCCCACTCTCCTCGCCTTTCGTAAACTCCTTAAAACCCACCTCTGCTGTCAGGCATGGGGGAACTGAGATATTCCCCGCCCCCAGGCCCTTACAATTTATGCATGATATGTTTGTATGTATGATTGGTTTTACAATAAGGGTTTTTTGGTTGTTTTAGTATTGGATTGTTACATGCTGTTTTTATTACTGTTGTTAGCTGCCCCGACTCTACGGAGGGGGGCAGCATACAAATCCAATAAATAAATAAATAAATAAAATTTACAATAATAATAATAATAATAATAATAATAATAATAATAATAATAATGATGATGATGATGGAAATAAACGAAACAAATACAAATGAATAAGTGCACTACTGTCCCAACCTAGAATGATTTCCAGTTTCTGATTGCAACTCACTAAGATGACATTCCTGGCTTTGCAAACCACCACCTCCTTCTAGTACTGATGCTGTTACCTAGTTGGGTAATGAAACGTTTGCATCTGAATCACCAAGCCCACAGAGTACCAAGGATCCCACCATGGTATTTTTAAAATGAAGGCAGTTCTCAAGTTAGACCATTTTTTTCACCAGCAGTTTCCATTTGCGACGCTGCTAAAAGGAATTTGTGACTATTCTTTGAAGTCCAATAAGACTTTCTTGTAAGTAATTCTGGATAATGGAGGAAAACGTTTGGGAAGTGCTATGTTAATCGGTTGGGGGCCTTAATCTATAGAGCAGACTATCTCTAATTGGCCAATTTCAAGATAATTGTCGAAGGATTTTGCCAGAAGACCTTGATACCTTCTTAAAATAAATGTTCTCTTCATTCCATTTACCATATTTTTGGAGTATAAGACTCAACTGAGTATAAGACGCACCTTATTTTGGGGGGAGGAAAATAGCGGGGGAAATCTACCTGCCAGGTATTCGTCTGGCTAGCATCCTTAATCGGTTCAGCTTGAGTACATTGTTTTATCCCCTGGTTAAGGTGGAAAAAACCTTTTTCAGAGGGAGTAGGGATGGAAACAAGACTTAGGGCAGGAAAAACTGCTTTGGAGGGAATAGAAAGAAAAATAAATGCTGCAAGGCAGGAAGATTGTTGTTGTTGTTGTTGTTGTTGTTGTTGTTATTTATTGATTTATTGATTTATTGATTTATTGATTTATTGATTTATATGATTTATTGATTTATTGATTTATTGATTTATTGATTTATTGATTTATTGATTTATTGATTTATTGATTTATTGATTTATTGATTTATTGATTTATTGATTTATTGATTGATTGATTTATTGATTGATTGATTGATTGATTGATTGATTGATTGATTGATTGATTGATTGATTGGTTTGTTTGCTTGCTTGCTTGCTTGCTTGCTTGCTTATTTGTTTGTTTATTTATTTATTTATTAATTAGTTGGACTTGTATGCCGCCCCTCTCCGAAGACTCGGGGCGGCTCACAACAAGTAAAAACAGTAACAACAATCCAATTAATTAAAATATTTAACGATTTAAGAAAAACCCCATGTAATAGCAAACACACACACAAGCATACCATGTATTACTATTATTATTATTATTTATTAGATTTGTATGCCGCCCCTCTCCGAAGACTCGGGGCGGCTAACAACAATATAAAAAGACAATATAACAAATCTAACATTAAAAACAATCTAAAAACCCCCAATTTAAAAAACCACTCATACTTACAAGCATGCCATGTATAAATTTTATAAACTTAGGGGGAAGGGAATATCTCAGTTCCCCCATGCCTGACGACAGAGGTGGGTTTTAAGGAGCTTGCGAAAGGCAAGGAGGGTGGGGGCAACTCTGATATCTGGGGGGAGCTGGTTCCAGAGGGTCGGGGCCACCACAGAGAAGGCTCTTCTCCTGGGTCCCGCCAAACAACATTGTTTAGTTGATGGGACCCGGAGAAGGCCAACTCTGTGGGACCTAACCGGTCGCTGGGATTCGTGTGGCAGAAGGCGGTCCCGGAGATATTCTGGTCCGATGCCATGAAGGGCTTTATAGGTCATAACCAACACTTTGAATTGTGACCAGAAACTGATCGGCAACCAGTGCAGACTGCGGAGTGTGGTGTGACATGGGGCATACTTAGGGAAGCCCATGATTGCTCTCGCAGCTGCGTTCTGCACGATCTGAAGTTTCCGAACACTTTTCAAAGGTAGCCCCATGTAGAGAGCATTGCAGTAGTCGAGCCTCGAGGCGATGAGGGCATGAGTGACTGTGAGCAATGTTAGCACCGTGTTATGGCTAAAAAGGTCTTTTTCAGAGGGAGTAGGAATGAAAACAAGCCTACAAAGGCTTAGGGCTGAAAAAAATCTTCTTCAGAGGGAGTAGGAAGCTAGGAAGATCATTAGCATCTGGTTAGGGCTGGGGGGAAAATGCTTTGAAAAAGCTACATTCGGAGTACAGTAATACCTCATCTTACGAACTTAATTGGTTCTGGGAGGAGGTTCGTAAGGTGAAAAGTTCGTAAGACGAAACAATGTTTCCCATAGGAAACAATGGAAAACCGATTAATGGGTGCAAGCCCCCACCCCCCAAAAAATCACAAAAACGGGCACTCCGTTGAACCCGAAAAGTTCAGCAAAAGTTTGGGTTCGAGTTCAGGTTTGGGAGACCGCCAAGAAGCACCGCCGCCCGGCTGTCACCTTCCAAAACAGCCGGACGCTTCTCGGTGTTCTCCCGAATGCCAAACTCGGAAGTTCAGCAAAAGTTTGAGTTCGGCGTTCGGGTTTGGGATAATGCTGAGAAGCGCCACCGCCCCGCTGTCATCTTCCCAGAAGAGCCATGGAGCTGTCGGCCGGTCGGGAGGCTCAAACGGAGGTGGGGAATCCCAATAGGGAATTCCATGGGAGAAGCTTTGATGTCATGGAGAAGTCCTTCCTCAAGTCCCCGTTTCTGCCGGCCAGGAAGGACGTCTCCGTAACATCAAAGCTCCACCTCTTGGGATTCCCCACCTCAGTTTGAGCCTCCTGACCAGCTGACAGTTCCATGGCTCTTCTGGGAAGGTGACAGCTGGGCGGTGGCGCTTTTTGGTGGTCTCCCAAACCCGAACGCCGAACCTGAACTTTTGCCGAATTTCCGGGTTCGGCGTTTGGGAGAATGCCGAGAAGCGCCCCAGCTGTTTCGAAAGGTGACAGCTGGGCGGCAGCGCTCAACGAAGCGCCTGTTTTTGCAATCCTGGGATTCCCCTGATGGTCCCCTCCATAGGAAACTGCACCTTCCAGGATTGCAAAAATGGGCACTTCGCTTGCAAGGGAAGTCCGGAGGTGGGGCATCCCAGCGGCAGCGGGTTTGTAAGGTGAAAAAAGTTTGTAAGAAGAGGCAAAAAAATTCGTATCATGAGGTACTACTGTATAAGGCACACCCCAATTTTCACACTCTTTTAGGGAGGTAGCAAAAGATATGGTAGCTGTTTTAACAATTCAAGAAAGATCTTGATGGCATTATCCAACAAGATTGTATCCCTTCTTCGGTTTCTATTAGGCACAAAAAAATCAGGTCCAAATGTGAAGGTCCAATTAAATTAATTTATTGATACTCAGGCCTATGCTTAGGAATATTCTCAACTAACAGTTAGCACCTGCTGGTAGTTAGATAAGGGTGCATGGAATTCAAAAGGGGTTGGACTTAGTTTGCTTGTGGCTACACAGGGATTCTAGGCTGATGTCTCTTTCAACTCCCCCCCCCTCAAATTCTGCCACTCCTTCTCTGTCAGAGTGTGCACAGCTTTACTACATGAGACAACCCAGGAGCAATAACAGCAAACAGAGGTTTGTAATAAATTGTGGTTTTATCTACAAAAAGAATATATATTATACATACACGTAGTATAGGCAGGTCAAACAATCAGCAATTACAGCAGGGAAAAACATGGTGAGAGAGACTCCCTAACAGGGCCTCTTTTTCTTTCTTTCTTTCTTTCTTTCTTTCTTTCTTCCTTCCTTCCTTCCTTCCTTCATTTATTTATTTATTTATTTATTTATTTATCTATTTATCTATCTATCTATCTATCTATCTATTTACTTATTTTTATTGGATTTCTATGCCACCCCTCTCCGAGGACTCAGGGAGGTTCACAACATATAAAATAAATAATATAATCCAATTAACTAATTAAAAATCTAGAAACACCCCCCCCCCCTCAAGAAACCAGGCTCTCAAAGGGATACAGGCTCTTAAAGGGATAACAGTCAAAAAATCTCCTTTCCCATCATTACGTCATTGCATTATTGTAGCAGCTGGTCAGCTCTTAAATCACTACCCTGACATTCTCCTATAGCTTTTCCACAATGGCTGTGACTACTTCTGTTGGGTAGCTTGCTGTAAGCTGTATATAAATTTCTTTAGCTTCACACATTCCATTACTGTATGGAAATCTGTAAGAAAGATGGTGATGGAACTCTTCTCTTCCTCCACTCACATACATAAATCTTTCAGCTTGGCCCACAGCTCTCTCTATATATGTAGACTGGTCCAATTTTCAAACGCACATTTTGTTTGTTTTTGTTGTTATTTTTGGTTGGGTTGCCATGCAGTAAACCCATCCCACGTTTTCCAGCCTAAAGTTGCTTCCCTCTTGATTCCACTGAAATGTAGTCTGACCCAGGCTGTCTAATTTGCAAGCAGCTTTTCATATCCTAGGTTTCAAGTGGCAGTCAAAATAATCTATATTCCCACTCTCATAATCAAAATGTCTGAGACCTATTGTCAGCTTCCCGTTAGCGGGGGAGAGAATCTGTTAAAACTGAAGCTCTCCTCTGTAGCTCTGTGAATTACCTTCTATTTTTAACAGGTAATTTATATGGCCAGGGATCTGCTTGACTTTATGTTCTCCACTCTGGTTTAGCTTTAATTGGGAGAGGAGAGGAGAGGAGGAGAGGAGAGGAGAAGGAAGGAGAGGGGAGAGGAGAACAGGAAAGAGGAAGAAACAGAGGAGAGGAGGAAAGAAGAGGGAATAAGAGGGGAGGGGAGGACAGGCGAGGGAAGAGGGAAGGGAGAGGAGAGGGAAAAGAAAAGAGGAAAGAAGGGAAGAGAAGAGAAGATGGAAAGGAGGGGAAGAGGAGTGGAGAGGAGAGGAGAGGAAGGGAAGAGGAGAGAAGAGAAGAGAAGAGAAGATGGAAAGGAGGGGAAGAGGAGTGGAGAGGAGAGGAGAGGAAGGGAAGGGAAGAGAAGAGAAGAGAAGATGGAAAGGAGGGGAAAAGGAGTGGAGAGGAGAGGAAGGGAAGGGAAGAGAACGTAGAACAGAGAATGGAAGGGAATGGAAGAGAAGGAAGAGAAGAGAAGAAAAAGAGAAGAAAAAGAGAAAAGAAGAGAAGAGAAGAGATTTTCAGCACAGGATTGGAATGTGAGATCCTTGTGGCTCTCTAAACTTGATGGCCTCCTCCTACTTCTCCACTCCCCAAATCCCACTCTCTTCTAGCATGGATGACGTTCTGTATTTAGGTAATGAAATATCTACAAGCAATCAAGTGATACCAAAGAGCACCAAGGATCCCACAGTCCCTTCTCCTCCTCCTCCTCCTTTCTTTCTCCTTCCTTCACTCCACAAACCTCTTCCCCCTCTAGTCCTTAAGATATTATTTTCTTGGGTAATAAAGCATCTGCAAGAAAACACGCAAGCTTAGAGAGCACCAAGGACCTCATTACATGCTTTGTTTGCTCATTCCTCCCAATAGGTCCCAATTTATTTCAAAATGTTGCTTTAGGCCAGTCACAGGCCATCCACAGCCTTCACGGAGCTCTTTATCAATTGTGGGACAGCCTACCAAAAAAACTGCAGTATCTTACATATTTCAAAGACACAGCTGGTTTGGTGCCATGTAGATAGTGCGGCATTTGATTAATCCAAGAAAGGCATCAATTGCTGGCACTGGACAGAATTGGGCACTGAGAGAGTTGTTGCTTCCAAAGCTCAGACCAATATAAATAAGCAAGAGCTACCTGGACTGATGCTGTGTTCAACACCACAAGAACTATCTTGGACCCAAAGCAAGCAATACACCGAGTTTTTGTGTGAGAGCTAGCTGAGATTGAAACACTGTGTTTGTTACAATGTGAGTATTTTTAAAAGTTTTTTTTTTATTTTTCTCCACATTTATATCAATTATAACATTCCAACGCATATGTCATTAGTTCACCATATAATATAAACATAAATCTAAACTATCCTTAATTTAATACAGAGTTAGACAGACTAAGACTGTGGGCCCATACCAACAAAATGATGTTTAACATCGACAAGAGCAAAGTCCTTCACCTAGGCAGAAAAACCCTGGACACACATACAACCTTGGAGAAACCCCTCTTAGCAGTAGCGACTGCGAAGGAGACCTCGGAGTCTTGGTGGACAATCAACTAAACATGAGCCAACAATGTACAGCAGCAGCTAAAAAAGCCAACACAATCCTAAGTTGCATCAACAGGGGACTACACTCCAAGACCAGGAAAGTCTTAATACCACTCTACTACGCCCTGGTCCGACCACACCTGGAGTACTGTATTCAGTTCTGGTCACCACACTTCAAAAGAGACATTGAAACTCTGGAGAAGGTGCAAAAAAGAGCAACCAAGATGATTAAGGGACTGGAAACCAAGACTTACGAAGAGAAACTGAGGGAACTGGGCATGGATAGCCTAGAGAAAAGGAGGGCCAGAGCGGACATTAAAAGCAGTCTACAAGTATACGAGGGGATGTCACAGAGAGGAGGGGATCACTTTATTCTTCAGGGCACCAGAGGGCCGGACGAGGAAAAAACGGCTGGAAGCTGACCAAGGAGAGATTCAACATGGAGATAAGGAGGAACTTCCTGACGGTCAGAGCGATCAACCAATGGAACAACCTACCAGCGGACATTGTGAACTCCAACACTCTGGACATTTTTAAGAGAAGATTGAACTGCCACTTGACTGGTTTGCTATAGGGTTCCTGCTTGGGCAGGGGGTTGAACTTGATGGCCCTCATGGTCCCTTTTAACTCTAAAAATAGATAGATAGATAGATAGATAGATAGATAGATAGATAGATAGATAGATAGATAGATAGATAGATAGATAGATTAATTTTAAGTCCTGTTACTATTAGTAATAATTATTAATAATAATTTATTAGATTTGAATGCCGCCCCGCTCTGAGGACTCGAACCGACTCACAAGAGACAATACAAAATACATATCCAATATTAAAAACAATATTTAAAACCCATATTAAAAACAATCATGCAATCCAAACAAATCAAACATAAAGTGGAAGAGCTGAGGGGTATATCAATCTCCCCCATGCGTGGCGACATAGGTGGGTTTTCAGGAGTTTACAAAAGGCAAGGAGGGTGGGGGCAGTTCTAATCTCTGGGGGGAGTTGATTCCAGAGGGTCGGGGCCACCACAGAGAAGGCTCTTCCCCTTTGGTCAAGCCAGACGACATTGTTTTGTCGACGGAACCCGGAGAAGGCCAACTCTGTGGGACATTATTGGTCGCTGGGATTCGTGCTTCCGAAGGTATTAATCAGTCTGTTCGTCTTCTCACTCTTCACGTCCCTCAGTCTTGCCCTCTCCCAACTACCTTCTAACACCTTCTCTCCCCCCCTTCTACCTTCTCCTCCTCTCTTCCTCCTCTTCTCCTCCTCCTTCTCTTTCAATCTACTTCCCTTCTGCATCCTCCCCGGAGTGATATAGTTTATTATATCAATTATTAACTAGGACAGACTAATCATTTCTATATTTCTTCTTAACCTCGTATTTAAATTTCTACAAATTGTTCTGTGCCAGTAATGAGTTCCCCCAAGAAATAGGTCCACACACATGGATTTGACAAGATTTAAGCATGTAATTCTAATGGTTTAGTAGCAAGGAGGTTTAAATGTTTTAAAAGGCATCGGCAAAGCAAGAAATAAGTCTGTTCATCTCAGCTGTTCATTAGAGCCTCAAACAGTAAATCAAACTCCCCAAATATTTCTTTGATCACCAATCTCTTATTAACATGACTCACTCTGAGTTGGCAGAAAGCCCGGAAACAAAGAATCTACTTCTGAATTTGTAATTACAGTAAACATAAAGAGTCCAAGAGCACGATCCAATCAGCCATCAAGCAAGTTGACTTCCGCAGTGACTTGTCACGAGGCTTACCCTTTTGTAGCCAGAAGGCAGGGCTAATTGTTCTAAAGAGCTATTCACACATAGAACTCCTCCTGCTCAGCCACTCGTGCCTTCTGACACTTCTGCGTACTTTGGCATCAAGAAGAGATTTTTCCTCTTCTCCTGAGTCACTCATGGGCACCTCTGGAGTTATAACAGGCCCTCCTTGGCTTTCAGACTCTGATCCCACATCCTCTCTGACCTCCTCGATATCAGATCGGGGTACCAAGTACACTGCCCTCGGATACCAAACCACACCTGTCTCTCGACCTCAGAATCTGTGATCAACTGTGCAGGATGCAGATGGGCCACAACACAAATAAGTTCTTATTTTAGGGAAGAGGGAAGAAGGAGAGGAGATGGAAAGGAAGGGAAGAGAAGAGGAGAGGAGAGGAGAGGAGATGGAAAGGAAGGGAACGGAATGGAATGGAATGGAAGAGAAGATAAGAGAATATGGAAAGGAAGGGAAGGGAAGAGAGAGAAATGAAGTGAAGTGAAGTGAAGAGAAGAGAAGAGTTACATCATCTGGGTTAACTAAATTATTTCCAATGGCTTTTATAATATTTTCAATGTTTGCAGAGTTTATTGTAGACACATCCTAAAGAGTTTCCTTAGCTGAGCCTTAAGAGCCTTTGGAGATGGTAAATATTGAGAAGAAGCGCTCCTAATCCTTATCGGGATTATTTTAATTGGGTTTAAAAGTAGCAAAACTTTAGGATAATTGCTGCCTCTGAATGGCATCGATGCTTTCTTCTTTAAATATATGGATAAGCTAGCACCATCGCTAAAGAAGGAATTGATTGCTTCTCAGAATCAGGCTTACGACATTTATTTAGAGGACTGAAAGTCTGACTTAAAAATAAGAAATGCATTATCTACTTAATTTCAACAGCTCAAATAATATTTGCCCAACCTGAAAAATTTTGGGTAATGCAACGTTTGAGATGTGGATTACTAAGACATGTCACATTAGGGGAAAACACAGAGAGAGAGAGACAGAGACAGAGACACACATAGAGAGAGCACTAAAATAATAAAATATCTTAAGCACGGACTACAATTCCAACGAATTTGAGTGGGGTTTATAATACTCTGGACAGGAAACAAATCACTGGATGATTGAACAAATTAACTTTTTAAAATTGTTCATCACCCAGAGTCCGGAAGCAGTTGAGCTGCTTATAAATTTTAACAACAACAACAATAACAACAACTTAAGAGCTCCCTCCCTCCCTCCCTCCCTCTTTCTCTCTAATGACAATTTCCTACTTCAGACACATTATGCAAAGATTTGGGAGAAATTTCTGAAGTTAGGAAAAGTAGAAGGAAAACGTAGAAGTAGAAGAATATAAATCTTTCCATTCCCCACTGTCCTGTCAAAGCTGAAGAAGCTTCTCGGAGGAGAAGCGAAATGTCTTCAAAACAAAAGAAAAGAGAAAATGAAGAAAGTCCAGTTGCCTTCTGAAAAAGCACCTTTGGGACAACCATGACTTGGAGGACTGAGAATCTCTACAGACTTTTAGAAGGGTAGATCTATCTAGATCTGTCTGTCCGTCTCTCCGTCCATCCATAGATCCATCCATCCATCCATCCGTCTGTCTGTCTGTCTGTCTGTCTGTCCGTCCCCCCTCTCTCTGTGTGTGTCTGTCTGTCTATCTATCTGTCTGTCTATCTGTCTACCTACCTACCTAACTACCTATCATCCATCTATCTGTCTGTCTGTCTGTCTGTCTGTACGTCTGTACGTCTGTACGTCTGTCTGTCTGTCTGTCTCCCCCTCTCTCTGTGTGTGTCTGTCTGTCTCTCTGTCTGTCTGTCTACCTACCTAGTAGTACCTACCTAACTACCTATCATCCATCTACCTATCATCCAGCCATCTATCTACCTACCTACCTATCAATCATCTATCATCTATCTATCTGTCTCCCCCCTCTGTGCGTGTGTGTGTCTGTCTATGTCTGTCTCTCTGTCTACCTACCTACCTACCTACCTACCTATCATCTATCTATCTATCTATCTATCTATCTATCTAACTATCTACCTATCTATCTATCTATCTATCAATCTGTCATCTATTTTTACATCTATTTATCTATCTTTCTACCTTTCTATCTACCTATCCTCTAATTTATTTTCTCTCTCTCTCTCTCTCTCTCTCTCTCTCTCTCTCTCTCTCTCTCTCTCTCTCTCTCTCATTTCCTCTTCTGCTTCTGGATGTTTTTGTGTGTATGTGTCCATTTGTATGCATGTTGTGAGTGATGAGGTGTGAAGAGATCAGAAAGGCAGACTTTAGATGTCCACCAACCATATCACTAGGTCTACCACTAATCACCCCATCCTGACCGGATCTACCCCCATCTCTACCCCTGATTAATTTTCTTTGTGAATCAACAACCCTTCAGGGGGAAACCACCAGCCTCCTGTTTCACTGACCATTCGTCATACAAACCCCCGAGCATCTGCCGAAGGAACCCATTTCGAACTCCAAATTAAATTAGCCTCGCCATTTCCTTGATTGATCCTCCAGCGGGCCCTTCCTCCCTCGGAGGGAGCCTAATGGTGGCCCTGCAAGCAATTTGGGAGGAAGGGAGATAGCTCTGCATTAACAGTTTACAGTAATTGCTTTCTTTAAAAAGCTTGTAAATAAATATCAAGTGCCTCGTTTCTCTCCAGGCTGAATGAACCTCCTGATGGGGAGAACTCCAAATACGAGAAATAAAGCTCTAAAATTAAAGCCTCATCAAGTTCAATCCTCTTTCTCCTCACCCACCCTCCCCAGACGTCTTTTCTTGGATGGGAAATACTCCACACAGTCACCTAAGGAAATACACGCATTTATAAACAGCTAGTGGTGGTCGAGCAAACACAGGAACCCATACCACATCTCGGACGTCAACACCCTTGAAAACGTCCAAAGATATTTCACCAGAAGAGCCCTTCACTCCTCCACTCAAAACAGAAGACCCTACGGAAATAGACTAACTATCCTGGGTCTAGAAAGCTTAGAACTACGGCGCCTAAAACACGATTTAAGTATCGCCCACAAAATCATATGCTGCAACGTCCTACCGGTCAATGACTACTTCAGCTTCAACCACAACAACACAAGAGCACACAACAGATTGAAACTTATTATTAACCGCTCCAAACTTGACTGTAAAAAATATGACTTTAACAATCGAGTTGTCGAAGCGTGGAACTCATTACCGGACTCAATAGTGTCAACCCCTAACCGCCAACACTTCTCCCTTAGACTCTCCACGATTGACCTCTCCAGGTTCCTAAGAGGCCAGTAAGGGGCGTACATAAGTGCACTGGTGTGCCTTTCGTCCCCTGTCCAATTCTTTTCTTTATCTCATATATCATATATATTTTCTTCCTTTCATATATCTTCTCCTCTATTTTTACATATTATCTTTATATATATTACTTCATGTCTATTCTCTTCCATATGTATTGTGCATTGGACAAATGAATTAATGAATGAATGAATGAACAAACAAACAAACAAACAAACAAACAAACAAACAAACAAACAATGAGGAACAGATCCGGGAGCATTCGGTTCCCTTCTTATCTTAAAAACCCCTCTGGGTAACTTCAGGGATTCCCAGAGATTATTCAAATGAGTCTTTTGCTCCTCCGAACAGTTTGCACTTCGAAAAGAACAACTGGCTAAGAATCTCACGAAGGAGTAGACAATTAGGATGAGAAAGGATCTCTCCAGAAATAGATTAGGAAGCTGCTAATGATGAAGGCTCCCCAGTTGGCAATGGGTGCCCAGATGCACAACGCACACTGGAGACGAAGGTAGTGTTTGAATTGCAACTGTTTGTCAAGAGATCATTCGAAGTTGCGAGGTGGGATCCACAAGGTTCTCTGAGCTGGGTGGTTTTCTCAGAGATGTTTCATGGCCCAACTAGGGAACATCATCAAGGGTTGAAGGGAGTGGTATCTGGGGGGAGGGGAGGAGGAACATGAGTATTTCCTGCAGATACTGTATTTCATCACCAAACTTGGTGACGTGATCAGCAACGCTCCTGGAGATGTTGAGTTCAAGTCCGACCTTAGCTATGAAAGCCAATTGGGTGACTTTGGGCCAATCACCAGGAGATAGTAAGTTGTAGTTCTGCCTTAAGCATGAAAGCAGGCTGGATGAGTTTGGGCCAATCACAGGAGACAGTGAGTTCTAGTCCCACCTTAGCCGTCAAAACCAATTGGGTGTCTTTGAGCCAATCAACAGGAGATAGTGAGTTCTAATCCCGCCTTAGTCATGAAAGCCAATTGGGTTACTTTGGGCCAATCACCAGGAGACAGTGAGTTGCAATCCCAACTTAGACATGAAAGACAATTGGATGACTTTGGGCCAATCATCAGGAGATGGTGAGTTCTAGTCCCACCCAAGCCATGAAATCCAATTGGGTGACTTTGGTCCAATCACCAGGAGACATGGAGTTCTAGTCTTGCCTTAAGCATGAAAGCTGCCCGGGTGACTTTGGGTCATTCACTCTCTCTTAGTCCACCCCAGTGGGTTGTTGTTATGAGGAGAGCAAGAAGAGGAAGTTGTGTTGGACATATTTATTTATTTATTTATTTATTCATTCATTCATTCATTTATTGGATTTGTATGCCGCCCCTCTCCGAAGACTCGGGGTGGCTAACAGCAATAATAAGACAGCGTACAATAATAATCCAATACTAAAAATGATTAAAAACCCATTATTATAAAAACAAAACATACATACAGACATACCATGCATAAAATTGTAAAGGCCTAGGGGGAAAGGGTATCTCAATTCCCCCATGCCTGGTGGCCGAGGTGGGTTTTAAGTAGCTTACGAAAGGCAAGGAGGGTGGGGGCAACTCTGATATCTGGGGGGAGCTGGTTCCAGAGGGTCAGGGCCACCACAGAGAAGGCTCTTCTCCTGAATCCCGCCAAACGATATTGCTTAGTCGACAGGACCCAGAGAAGACCCACTCTGTGGGACCTAACTGGCCGCTGGGATTCGTGCGGCAGAAGGCGGTCTCAAAGATATTCTGGTCCGGTGCCATGAAGGACTTTATAGGTCATAACCAACACTTTGAATTGTGACCGGAAATTGATCGGCAATCAATGCAGACTGCGGAGTGTTGGTGTAACATGGGCATACCTTGGGAAGCCCATGATTGCTCTTGCAGCTGCCTTCTGCACGATCTGAAGTTTCCGAACACTTTTCAAAGGCAGCCCCATGTAGAGAGCATTACAGTAGTCGAACCTCGAGGTGATGAGGGCATGAGTGACTGTGAGCAGTGAGTCCCTGTCCAGATAAGGCCGCAACTGGTGCACCAGGCGAACCTGGGCAAACGTCCCCCTCGCCACAGCTGAAAGATGGTTCTCTAATGTGAGCTGTGGATCGAGGAGGACGCTCAAGTTGCGGACCCTCTTTGAGGGGGTCAATGATTCTCCCCCCAGGGTTATGGATGGACAGATGGAATTGTCATTGGGAGGCAGTGTGTTGTGTAGGTAGATGGGTGGATGGATGGATAGATGGATGAATGAATGAATGAATGAATGAATGAATGAATGAATGAAATATCTGCAAGCAACCAAACTACGAATTCCATAATTCAACCCTGAGCTACCGAATTTCTCTTCTACTGTACTCATTCCTCATTGATCATATCGGTAGGGCCAGTGCAGCTCACTATATTTCTCCCATACCCTTATTTGTATTCAGCTCACTTTCCTTCAGCAGCTATTCATTCTTCACTCTTTTCTTCTTACGTGACCTGTTCTCATTGCATTCACATTTTTATTTTATTTTTTTTCCCTGGCCCAAGCAATTCTCTCTCCCTTTAGCAGAGCAGGCAGCACAGTTCTTTCTATCCTTTGAATATATTTGGCTTTTACACTAGACCACATTCAAGGCCATAACCTTTCTTGTAGGCATTTGCATACTTTGTTTTCTAGGTCATGGCACCTTACAGAAATAACAGAAAAAGAGCGTTGGAAGATACCTGTGAGGTTTTCAAGTCCAATCCCTAGTGCTCAATCAGGAAAGACGATCTTCTTCAAAGCTTCCAATAATGATAGGAAAAAAATATTAAATATGGAATGGAATGGGAATAGGAAAATGAATGGAATGGAATGGGAATGGGAATGGGAAAAGGAATAGGAATAGGAAAGGATGTTTTTGAAATGGCTGTTAATATTTCTTATACAGTATTATTATTAACAAGGTCTGATGCTAAGGGGTTAGACATTCTACTCCCCCTCCCTGCCTGAAAAGAACTCTGTTCCAACTACCAGTCGCCTTATATTAACATGCTCAGATACTACCCCTTTGCTAAATTTGGCATGGCCGTGGCCACCGCATGACATCTCTGGCCTGTGAGTTTAGACATTCTACACTCCCTCCTCACCTGAAAAAAAACCTCTGTTCCAACTGCCAGTTGTCTTATATTAACATGCTCTGATGCTACCCCTTTGCTAAACCGAATGTGGCCATAGCCAGCATGTGAGACATCCGGCCTGCGGGATGTAAGTTTAAACATTCTACTCCCCCTCTCCACCTGAAAAGAACTCTGAACATGCTCTGATGCTAAGGAGTTATACATTCTACATACATTTTCAAGCTTTAAGTGTCAATGTATCAAACCTGATTCCGTAGTTTTGTAGCATGGATATCCATCTACTAGTTATCAATATTCACCGAGTGTAACATGCAGCTATTACCAATCTATATACCCTCAACGCCATGAATGACACACGTTCACACCTACAGTATTGGCACTTATTATAACCCCGTCACTCTTAATTAAAACTATATCATGACCCTGTCATTCTTAATTAAAACTGTGTCTTAATTTCCCAGCAGTTAATCAATCATGCTCAGGTGCTGTTACATCTGTGGCTTGTGTCTTAGTTTTCATATACTTTACCCATCTACTTTTCTCCCTTCACTATATTGATTTATTTTTATTAGATAACCTGCCTTTATCTTGTTTGTTTGTTTGTTTGTGTTGAAAGGGACCTTGCAGGTCATCAAGTCCAACCCCCAGCTCAAGCAGGAATCCGACATCCTCCCTATCTAGATGACACTCCAATTTCCTTTTGAATGTGTGTCAAGTGATGGGTTGTTCACAACCTCTGCTGACAGGCTGTTCCATTGGTTGATCGCTCTCACCATCAGAAAGTTCTTCCTTATTTCCAGGTTGAATCTCTCCTTGGTCAGCTTCCATCCATTGCTCCTGGTCTGGCCCTTTGGTGCCCTGGAAAATAGTGTGACCCCCCCCTCCTCTCTGTATACTGCTATCATGTCCCCTCTGGCCCTCCTCTTTGCTAGACTATCCATGCCCAGTTCCTGCAACCTCTCTTCGGATGTCTTGGTTTCCAGTCCTTTTATCATTTTAGTGGCTCTTTTCTGTACTTTCTCAAGAGATTTCAATGTCCTTTTTGTAGTGGGGTGACCAAAATTGAATGCAGTACTCTAGGTGTGGTCTGACTAAGGCATTATAGAGTGTTGTGGTAAGCTCTGGCCCAGCTCCTGCCCCAAGGTCTGTGGATGTGGGGGAGACATCCACATGCTGCAGGCCTGTTTTGCCCCCGGTGGAATCTGCTGATGAAGGCTCCTCTGACCAAGAAGGCATGAGTGACAGGGAGCAGGAGAGTGGGGCAGACAGCTCAGAAGGAGATCAATTATCTAGCTCCTCCTTGGATTCAGAACAAGAGTTAATGATACAGCCACACATGCAGAGAGTGATGCATAGGCAACAACAACGGAGACATTATTATCAAAGAAAATGAGGCCACCTGTGGTTGGGTGGGGCTGTGGTCATTAGTGAGGCTGCTATAAATAGCAGCCTGTGGGTTTGGCCATTGTGGAGGATTATCTGATCGTAGTATTTCGTGACTGCTTTACTGACTTTGACCTTTTGTGTGTTGATTTTTCCCCGCTTTGAAACTAAACCAGAGCAAAGTGTGTCTCACTTTGTGAAAGAAGAAGGACTGTGAATTGCCTCACAGCTGCAAGCTAAGTATCACAGAATTGATAAGGGACTTGTACAAATTACCAGTTTGTTTGGAGACAAGTGCTCTTTGCTATACCAAAAGACGGCTTGGTTTAAGTGAATTTTCATTATAAAGAACATTGTTTTGAATTTTCAAACGTGTGTGTGTGTGTCTGAAATTTGTACCTGTGAATTTTTGGGAGGATTCTACCAGAGAGCCCGACAGAGCATAGAGTAGTATTAGTACCCCCTTAGTCTTGGAGTGTACCCCCTGTTGATGCATCTTAAGATTATATATACTGTATAACTATATGAGGAACATATATATTTCCTCCTCCTGTTTTCACCACAATAATAATCTTGTGGGATTGGGCGGGCTGAGAGAGAGAAACTAGACCAAAGTCACCCAGTCAGCTTTCATTCTTAATAGAGAACTAAAACGCACAATCTCCCAGTGATTGGCCCAAACTTTTTATTTATTTTATTTATGTATTTTCTCCAATACACAATAATACACAATGAAGGTTATAGAGGATATAGTAGAGAAGATATTTATTTATTTATTTATTCAACTTTTATGCCGCCCTTCTCCTTAGACTCAGGGCGGCTTACAACATGTTAGCAATAGCACTTTTTAACAGAGCCAGCCTATTGCCCCCACAATCCGGGTCCTCATTTGACCCACCTCGGAAGGATGGAAGGCTGAGTCAACCTTGAGCCGGTGATGAGATTTGAACTGCTGGCCTTCAGATCTATAGTCAGCTTCAGTGGCCTGCAGTACAGCACTCTACCTGCTGCGCCACCCCGGAGATATAGGAGAGCTTATAGGACAGGATACGGAAAGCCCTCTAGTGCGTTTATGTACTCCCCTTATTGACCTCTTAGGAATCTGGAAAGATCAAACATGGATAGTCTAAGGGTAAAATGTTGGGGGTTAGGGGATGATGCTACGGAGTCCAGTAATGAGTTCCACGCTTCGACAACCCGTTTACTAAAGTCATATTTTTTACAGTCAAGTTTGGAGCAGTTAATATTAAGCTTGAATCTGTTGTGTGCTCTTGTGTTGTTGTGATTGAAGCTGAAGTAGTCTTTGACAGGCAGGACATTGCAGCATATGATCTTGTGGGCAATACTTAGATCATGTTTAAGGCGTCATAGTTCTAATCTTTCAAGACCCAGGATTGTAAGTCTAGTTTCGTAGGGTGTTCTGTTTCGAGTGGAGGAGTGAAGGGCTCTTCTTGTGAAATATCTTTGAACATTTTCAAGGGTGTTAATGTCTGAGATGTGATATGGGTTTCAAACAGATGAGCTATATTCGAGGATGGGTCTGGCAAAAGTTTTCTAAGCTCTGGTAAGTAGTGTGAGATTTCCAGAGCAGAAGCTACATAGGATTAGATTAACAACTCTTGAGTCCTTCTTAGCAATGTTGTTGCAGTGGGCTTTGGCACTTAGATCTTTAGTTATTAGTGGTCCGAGGTCCTTGACCGAGTGGGGATTATCTGTGATAATTTGTTTCTTAAGTTTGTATTTATTAAGTTTGTATTTATTAAGTTTGTTTATTAAGTTTGTATAACTCACCCAGTTGGTTTCATGCCTAATGTTTCGTTTCTCATTTAATAATACACAATGAGGGTTATAGAGGATATAATCAGGTAGAATGTATTAAAGGGAGAATAGAGGAGAAAACAAAGGAGTGAAATATAACTATGAGAGAATAGCAGAAAAAGATATAAGGATAGAAGAGAATATATAGGAGATATAGGAGAGACAATAGGACAGGGAACGGTAGGCACTCTGGTGCACTTATGTACGCCCCTTACTGACCTCTTAGGAACTTGGTGAGGTCAACCGTGGATAGTCTAAGAGTAAAGTGTTGGGGGTTAAGGGGATGATACTAAAGAGTCCGGTAGTGAATTCCACGCTTCGACAACTCGATGAATGAATGGGCGTAATCCCAGGACCTGTACCATATCCTTCTTCTAACCAAATAAAGTTCCTTTCTTACTCAGATCCATCTTTCCTCTCCTTGAATGGCCCCCAAAAGTTCCCTGTAGAAGTTTCATAGCAAGTTACATCTCTCTGGGTTCAATTCCCACGGCTAGCATTTACTTCCTCGGCCTTTGGTGGACCAAATGAAAATAACAGATACATATTTTTTTTCACTCTCAGCACTGTGCCAAAGCAAACACGCTAAAAGAAAACTCTGGAAATGATGCCATTTGCCATAAAATACTGAACCTGCCACCGCAGCTCAAGTGCATTTGAAATGAAAATATTGGCCTGTCTGGACAGAAGCTGTATATATATTTTTTCCACTCCCTTGTCAGGCCTATGCTCTGTAAGATAATGACCTTAACCTTGCATTATCCCATTACTCACTCCAAATGCTAGCCAGAAATGATAGTTTGGCCGGCTATTCTTGCTGCTGGCAGGGCTTACATTTCTCGGGCCACATTGATGGATGTCCAAAGCTGCTTCTATGAAAATTGATTCTCCTTTTGGAGTCGTTTTGTGGGTGCCTGGCGGCAGAGTAGATGTGGAGTGTATCTCTAGCTTTAGTGATCATTAGGAAGCGTTTTCCAACGCCTGCACAGCAGTTCGGTTGCTATGCTATTTACAGAATGCAGAAAAACAGAACTGTAAAAAAATCTTGGAGGTCCAGTCCAGTGTTTCCCAAGCTTGGCAACTTGAAGCTATCCGGACTTCAACTCCCAGAATTCCACAGCCAGCATTCGCTAGCTGGGGAATTCTGGGAGTTGAAGTCCAAATACCTTTGGTTGCTCTTTTCTGTATCTCTAGCTTTAGTGATCATTAGGAAGTGTTTTCCACCACCTAAACAGCAGTTCAGTTGCTACGCTATTTACAGAAAAACAGAACTGTAAAAAATTTTAGGAGGTCTAGTCCAGTGTTTCCCAAGCTTGGCAATTTGAAGATATCTGGATTTCAACTCCCAGAATTCCACAGCCAGCATTCGCTGGCTGGGGAATTCTGGGAGTTGAAGTCCAAATACCTTTGGTTGCTCTTTTCTGCACCTTCTCCAGAGTTTCAATGTCTCCTTTGAAGTGTGGTGATCAGAACTGAATACAGGGCTCCAGACATGGTCTGACCAGGGCGTATTATTATTATTATTATTATTATTATTATTATTATTATTATTATTATTATTATTAATTGGATTTGTATGCCGCCCATCTCCGCAGACTCGGGATGGCTAACAACAGTGGTAAAACAACATGAACAATCCAATTAATAAAAACAACTAAAAAACCCTTATTATAAAAAACCAAACATACACACAAACATACCATGCATAACTTGTAATAGCCTAGGGGGAAAGGATAACTTAACTCCCCCATGCCTGGTGACAAAGGTGGGTCTTAAGTAATTTGCGAAAGACAAGGAGGGTGGAGGCCGTTCTAATCTCTGGGGGGAGTTGGTTCCAGAGGGCCGGGGCTGCTACAGAGAAGGCTCTTCCCCTGGGGCCTGCCAAACGACATTGTTTGGTCGACGGGACCTGGAGAAGGCCAACTCTGTGGGACCTTCGTGCGTAAGTAGAGTGGTAATAATACTTCCCTGGTCTTGGAGTACATTCCAATGTGTATATGCATATTGCTCTTTGACATTTAGCCCAAGGTCTCATAGAACCCTAGCGTTTGATAGTGCAACTTCCAACAATTGTCGATTTTAATTGCACATGTCATCTTTTACATCTCTCCCCCCGCGACGTTTTCCTTTGGTCTCTGCAATTCCCCCCTAGCTGTAAACCCTTCCTTTCTGTCTGGGGTGGCACCATCTGTGTTAATTGGTGGTCCTGCTAATTGATAATTGCAGATTGCACGCTGCAGCAGTTACAAAGGCTACTGTTGTACCGCAAACCGAGACTTTCCAAGGATATTTGAGCAGCCCGAGCCGGGTTTCTCCCATCACTCTGCAACAACATCATTTGCGTTAATTAGATTTGAACTTCATTTAAGTCACAGATTCTTGCCATTTGCTTTAATTTGCTTAACTTCTCTTAATTCCCTTGATTTGTTTAATTTATCGGTAGGTAAATGTACGGGAAGCTGGCGCTTGCCAGAAAAACACTGCTCAGAGCTCATAAATGTCATATTTATTTCCTTTCCTTTGCAGTTAATGGTGAGATCACAACTGACCATAATCGACATAGTAAAAATGATTAAATCAAGCTAGGTTCAAAATTATGGTCCGTTTCTTTTCTTTTTTCTCCCTATGCTAAGTATCCATGATGTATGAGCTTTAACCATCAAGAACTTCATTTTTAAGAGTTATAACGTAACTACTGCAAAGTATTATTTCTCTTATAATGCAGATGGAAGGCCAGGATTAAAAGCTAGCAGTGAGGCTGACATCTGTAAGCTTCAGGCATTCCTCAGAAATATGATTTTTTTCCCCCAACAGTATATTGCGATATTTGATGGGCCATAAAGGAGAAAATAAATATTAAGTACCTAATATTAACCAGTTATAAAATCCATCTAGCCTATACAAGAGGAGACGGTTTTACTTCAGGAACTTTCTAGAACCTTGCCGACTTTAAGATCTGTGGCCTTCAACTCCCAGAATTCCCCAGGCCACCAAGCCCACAGGTCTTAAAGTCGGCAAGGTTGGATAGAAACATAGAAAGCTAGAAGCCTGACGGCAGAAAAAAACCTCATGGTCCATCTAGTCTGCCCTTATACTATTTCCTGTATTTTACCTTACAATGGATCTATGTGTATCCCAGGCATGTTTACATTCAGTTACTGTGGATTTACCAACCATGTCTGCTGGAAGTTTGTTCCAAGGATCTACTACTCTTTCAGTAAAATAATATTTTCTCACGTTGCTTTTGATCTTTCCCCCAACTAATTTCAGATTGTGTCCCCTTGTTCTTGTGTTCACTTTCCTATTAAAAACACTTCCCTCCTGGACCTTATTTAACCCTTTCACATATTTAAATGTTTCGATCATGTCCCCCCTTTCCCTTCTGTCCTCCAGACTATACAGATGGAGTTCATGAAGTCTTTCCTGATACATTTTATGCTTAAGACCTTCCACCATTCTTGTAGCCCGTCTTTGGACCCGTTCAAATTTTGTCTGCTCTGTATTCTTTCTAGAGTCTCAACGTCTTTTTTTACATTGTGGTGACCAAAACTCAATGCAGTATTCCAAATGTGGCCTTACCAAGGCATGATAAAGTGATATTAACAACGTAGCAATTTAAAACTAAGGAGAAATTTCTTGACAGTTAGAACAATTAATCAGTGGAACAGAAGTTGTGAATTCTTCAACATTGGAAGTTTTTAAGAAGACGCTGGATAACCATTTGTCTGAAGTGGTGTAGGTTTTCCTGTCTAAGCAGGGATTGGACTAGAAGACCTCCAAGGTCCCTTCCAACTTCTCTTCTCTTCTCTTCCCTTCCCTTCTCTTATCTTCTACTCTATTCTGTTCTATTCTATTCTACTCAATTCCATTCTATTCCATTCTATTCTATTCTATCCTACATTTTTCTATTTTATCAAGTAGTAGGTTATGGTCTACTCTACTGTGTCAAATACCTTACTGAACTCTAAGTCAAAGATAGAAGATCTTCCATTAGTAATGTGTCAACATCCCCAAAATCATTGCAGGCACGTTTTATTCACTGGTTGACACTGAATTTTGAGCTACTTTCACACAATCTTTTATGATCTATGTGCAACATCTATTACAAAGATTCTAAAAATAGTGTATTCCAAGAAAGCAATTTGGTCCCTTAACCTTCCCAAGAACATTTTAAACATCAGATTAATACAGTAGAGAAAGAGAAATTTGGCTTTTTGCTCTTGGGGTTGAATTCTATCGGATGTGACTCATCCTTTGAGCAAACAGCATGTTAGAAGATTATCCTATCTAGCTTCGGAGACTTGTGCATAGAGCAGAAAGAGAGCCAATGGCCCACTTAATACATCAAGAAAATGTTTACGATCTGTAAATCTTTTAGAAAGCAGAGACTCCAGAAAGGCAGTTTCTGCTTGAGTTAATGTGTTTGGAATTGGGTCACTTACCGGAAAACTGTTAGTTGCATCATCAACAGTATTTCAGGATTAATATGGACGAGCTAAAAGGTGAGTAGATGAAAGGAAGAAAAAAGTGCAGAATGGAAAACCTGATTTTTTTTTCATTATGGTAATATTAACAGCTTTAAAATTCCGGGCGGCTCGGTTTTTATCAATCCAGTGTTCTTCTATTTTTCTTCCATATGTAGCTACTTATTTATTTATTTTGTCCAATACACAATGAGGGTTTTAGTGGGTATTTATCTATATACACATAGTAAAATACATGATGAAGGCTATATCTAAGAAATAATAGAAAAGAAGATATAGTAATAGAACATGTCAATGAAAGAATAGAAGAAGAGATATAGGAATAGAGAAGAGATATCGGAATAGTTGTAAATACCTGTAAATACTTGTAAATCACCTTCAGTTTGCAGCTACAGCTTTTTAGTGTAGGAAATTCCAGTCACCCCAGAAGAATGAAATGTTTTGGGAAATATTTTTTTTAAAGTCAGGGGACAGAAGGGAAAGGGGGGACATGATTGAAACATTTAAATATGTTAAAGGGTTAAATAAGATTCAAGAGGGAAGTGCTTTTAATAGGAAAGTGAACACAAGAACAAAGGGGCACAATCTGAGGTTAGTTGGGGAAAAGATCAGAAGCAAGGTGAGAAAATATCATTTGACTGAAAGAGTAGTAGATCCTTGGAACAAACTTCCAGCAGACGTGGTTGGTAAATCCACAGTAACTGAATTTAAACATGCCTGGGATAAACATATATCCGTCCTGTTCTGGTCTCCGGCTAAGGCCACTGATAATTGGAATAAAGGATTGCTAAATGCATATATTTGTAAAACACCATATCATGTTTATTTTTCTTTCCTTTGTTCCACACTGAATCATCTCGGCATGCAGTGCCAATCTCTTATCTTAAACTTAGGTTTGCAAGGCAACATCAAATCATTAAAACATTCCACAAGTCATTCTAAGCTTTATGGCAAGTCAGGATTAGCCCAGAATCATAGAGACTGCAATTAAAAGCACACAAGGCATAGCTTATATTCGAAACTGCTTGGAAAAACCTCCCTATTTCTCAATGCAGATTGACGACTCAACTCATATCTTCCGCCGACACCTGGACATGATGAATTAATTACTTAATTAATTAACCCATTCCTCTCCTAAATATTTCTTCCCTGACACTTGGTCTCTTCGCCTCTGCAAGCGTCTGAAATAAGGATTTATCCATCTAGCACCTGCTTCTCCTTTGCTTGAATCTGAACCCATAGAAACATCCTGTGGTTTGTCTCCTACTTCTTCTGCCGCTAAATAAGGCCCTACCGCTAATTCATAACCACTTTCTGAATCAGAATCTGAAAAATCCCCAAACTGAACAGGAGTATACACAATACATCTTAGACAAAATACAGGAAAGGGCAGACTAGATGGACCATGAGGTCTTTTTTCTGGTGTCAATCTTCTATGTGTTCTGTCGGGCTCTCTGGTAGACTCCTCTCAAAAATTCACAGGTACAAATTTCAGACACACACAAGTTTGAAAATTCAAAACAATGTTCTTTATAATGAAAATTCCCTTAATCTAAGCCCTCTTTTGGGATAGCAAAGAGCACTTATCTCCAAACAAACTGGTCATTTGTACAAGTCCCTTATCAGTTCTGTGATACTTAGCTTGCAGCTGGGAGGCAATTCACAGTCCTTCTTCTTTCACAAAGTAAAACACACTTTGCTCTGGTTTAGTCTGAAAGTGGGGAAAAATCAGCACACAAAAGGTCAAAGTCAGTAAAGCAGTCACCAAACACAACGATCAGATAATCCTCCACAATGGCCAAACCCACAGGCTGCTATTTATAGCAGCCTCACTAATGACCACAGCCCCACCCAACCACAGGTGGCCTCATTTTCTTTGATAATAATCTCTCAGTTGTTGCTGCCTATGCATCGCTCTCCGCATGCGTGGCTGTATCATTAACTCTTGTTCCGAATCCAAGGAGGAGCTAGAGAATTGATCTCCTTCTGAGCTGTCTGCCACACTCTCCTCCTCCCTGTCACTCATGTCTTCTTGGTCAGAGGAGCCTTCATCAGCAGATTCCACCGGGGGCAAAACAGGCCTGCAGCATGTGGATGTCTCCCCCTCATCCACAGTCCTTGGGGCAGGAGCTGGGCCAGAGCTAACCACAACACTATGTTTCTATGTTTCTATTGCTATTGACCCCCTCTTCTCCTCAAATATTGGAAGAGTGCAGCAGCATTCTTCTTTCTAACTCAGAATTGTTGTGGGCATGTGAGCAGAAAGCGCAAGAATATGGAAGGACAAGCCGCTCACGAGGGAGCAATTTGGAAGAAGCAGCAAGAAAAACCTTCTCTGGTCTCAAGCCATTGACTAGCCCTTGGACAGCTCCTGAGGTCAAAGAAGAAAGAGCCTTCTCCAGACCCCAGAAAGATGTCTGAAGAATTTCCACTCTTTGAGGGGGGAAAGAAGAAAGGCGTTCTGAAGGGGAAAAAAATATCTGAGCCCACAAGGCAGGAGAAGCTGATATTCTGAAAAAATCACATTTGTCATAGAAACACAGGTGCATTTAGGGCTCATTCATCTATACGAGGTGGGTTTTTTTTCTTTTAAAGTACAGTTTTATTTGGCACCAGCAAGACCCACTCAGCAGTCCTGCGTTGACAGCTTAGCTGCTTGAAACAGTCCTTTTGCCTGGATGCTGAGAGTTATAAATCACTATTAGTCACTCTGCCATAGAGAAATAAAGCTAGCAAAGGAACATTTAACAGGGTGGGGAAAAGAAGCAAGAAACCCTCACCGCTCTGTAATCTACAATCAAGAGTTTGGTATTTTTTTTAAAAGAAGCTGTTGGCAGGGCTTTCAACATTTTGAAGGGTCTCTTTAAAAAAAAGTTTATACACTTTAATTCTAAGCCTGATAGTGGGGAGTGAATGGATGAAGAAGGGAAGGGAGTCAGTAAATGGATGAAAAGAGGAATGGAATGGAGTAAATGGGTGAAGAAGGGAAGGGAATAAATGGATGAAAAGAGGAAGGGAAGGGAGTAAATGGGTGAAGAAGGGAAGGGAATAAATGGATGAAAAGAGGAAGGGAAGGGAGTAAATGGGTGAAGAAGGGAAGAGAATAAGTGGATGAAGAAGAAAATTGGAATGAAGGAAGCGGATGAAGAAGGGAAGGGAGTAAGTGGATGAAGAAGAAAATTGGAAGGGAGTAAGTGGATGAAGAAGGGAAGGGAGTAAGTGGATGAAGAAGAAAATTGGAAGGAAGGAAGCGGATGAAGAAGGGAAGGGAGTAAGTGGATGAAGAAGAAAATTGGAAGGGAGTAAGTGGATGAAAAAGAAAATTGGAAGGGAGTAAGTGGATGAAAAGAGGAAGGGAGTAGGTGGATGGAGAAGGGAAGGGAGTAAGTGGATGAAGAAGGGAAGGGAGTAAATGGGTGAAGAAAGGAAGGGAGTAAGTAGATGAAAAGAGGGAGGGAAGGGAGTAAGTGTCAACCCATTGCTGCCTCCTCCCTCCCCCATAACAAGGTCCAGTTTCATCTTTGGCATGAACATCAATTAAGACAGAAAGAAACTATCATATTTTTGGAGTATTAGTTGCACCGGAGTATAAGAATGCACCTTAGTTTTTGGGGAGGGAAATAGAGAAAAGAATTGCTCACCAGATATTAATCTGGCTAGCATCCTTATTCTTGTGGGCTTCAGCATATTATTTTATCCCCTGGTTAGGACTTAAAAAACCTTATTCAGAGAAAGTAACAATGAAAGAGCTTGCAAGCCAGTATGAGCTGGAAAAATCATTAGCACCTGGTAAGGACTGGAAAGAAGCATTCTGAGCAAGAACAGCAATGAAAAAAACATGTAAAGTCTTAGGGCTTGGAAAACATTCTTTACAAAGAGTAACAATGAAAGAGCTTGCAAGTTCAGAAAGAGCTGGGAACATTGTTAGCACCTGGTTAGGGCTGGAAAGAAATGTTCTGAGCAAGTAGAGAAATGAAAAAAAACCTGCAAAGAGTTAGGACTTGGAAAACATTCTTCATGGAGTGTAACAATGAAAGAGCTTGCAAGTGCGAAAAGAGCTGGGAACATCGTTAGCACCTGGTTAGGACTGGAAAGGAAACTAACTTATTCAGAGCATGTTGGAGCAATGAAAAAACCCTGCAAAGACTTAGGGCTTGGAAAACATTCTTCACAGAGAGTAACAATGAAAGAACCTGCAAGGTAAGAGCTGGGAAGATCGTTAGCAGTTAGTTAGGGCTGAAATGAAAAGCTTCGAAAAAAGCTACATTCAGAGTATAAGATGCACCTGAATTTTCAACCTCTTTTAGGGAGGAAAAGGGTGTGTACTCCAAAAAATACTGTATATTTAAAAGAGGGAAAAGGGGGGAAGTGATAATATCCCGTCTGGAAGAGCAGGGTGGTGCAGTGGTTAGAGTGCAGCATTGCGAGCTACTTCACTAAGCCTTCCATCCTTCTGAGGTGGGTAAATTGAGGACCTAGATTGTTGGGGGCAATACTGTATCCAAAATTTTGTTCCCATTTCTTCATATTTGACTTTATTTTTATATTTCATTGACAAAGCTACTGCCTGGTGTTAGAATCTATTGTTAATATAAAGATATTGAATGTTTTTTACAATTTAAGATGTGCATTTTCCCCCAAAACTGACGTATGCAAATAACTTAACAGAGCTATAATAGAACGTTACCATAGTTGGAACCGTTTTTCCTATAGAATGTGCTGCAAATCCATCCAAACACTGTTTGTTTGTTTTGTTTTGTTTTGTTTTTCTTTGTTTTTTCTTTTTGTTCTTTTTTTTCATTTTATTTTTTAAAATGTATTAGTGTTGTTTTATGTTTTGTATGTATGTATATGTCACATGTTTTTTTGCTGAATTTGAAAATTAAGGGAGACTAGGATAGATCTATTTTGGCCTTATTTTGGCCTCATCAGCTAGCTATACCCACTGGGACTTGAACCTGCAACCTTTGCCTTGTAAGGCAGAGAATTATCCTCTAGGCTACAGTATCCAATCCCTTCAGCTCTGCACCAGGGAAGGGTTACATATTTTTGTGTCGAATCACCCTGGTGTATTAAAGGAACATCACAGCTCCTTATTTGCCTCTTGGCCCATAAAATTAAAGTATTTTTTAAAAAAGATTGTTGGGGGCAATATGCTGATTCTGTAAACCACTTAGAGGGGGCTGTAAAAGCACCATGAAGTGGTATATAAGTCTAAATGCTAAATGCTATTGCCTTTTTATATCGCTTCTTTGAGGGGTAAGCAGCACGTGGGAGTGATTCCTACCTCAACATTTCCAAATCTTCATTCTACAACTTCCTATTAATCAGCACCCAGTCGAGCATAATTTGCAAAATTCATGCAGCCTCTATTAAGCATTTCCCTTCTAAGCAGGCGAATGAAAGAGATTTGCTAATTCCAAGTGACATTTCATGAATTGGTAATTTCGCACGAGAACCTCAATAGTCCAGGGACGTATTAAATCCGTGCAAAATGCAAAACATCCCTCTGAACTTTACTAAACATTTTTTTTGGGGGGGTGCGTGCATATTTTATATTCCCCTTGGACTTTTATGAATATTGATACAATGGAGCACGATGAGATGGTTTCGAAAGAGTTAGATGGCCCGCTAGTTATTAGAGGATGTTGTAGTATACAGTACATTATCTTTCTGCAGTTCAGATCCATCTGTTGTACTAGGAGGGGGACCAAGGCTACAAAAGGTTTTCACAAGCAATTTGCACATGCAACATCACCGCACATTTAGTGGGTATATATCTATATACACATAGTAAAATACATGATGAAGGTTATAGAGGAGATACTCATAGTAAAATATATCTAAGAAAGAATAGAAAAGAAGGTATAGTAATATAACGTATCAATGAAAGAATAGAAGAAGAGATATAGGAATAGAAGAAAGGTATAGGAAATATAGGAGAGAAATAGGACAGGGGACGGAAGGCACTCTAGTGCACTTGTACTCACCCCTTACTGACCTCTTAGGAATCTGGATAGGTCAACCGTAGATAATCTAAGGGTAAAGTGTTGGGGGTTTGGGGATGACACTATGGAGTCCGGTAATGAGTTCCACGCTTCGATAACTCGGTTACTAAAGTCATATTTTTTACAGTCAAGTTTGGAGCGGTTAATATTAAGTTTAAATCTGTTGTGTGCTCTTGTGTTGTTGTGGTTGAAGCTGAAGTAGTCGCCGACAGGCAGGACGTTGCAGCATATGATCTTGTGGGCAATGCTTAGATCTTGTTTAAGGTGTCTTAGTTCTAAACTTTCTAGGCCCAGGATTGAAAGTCTAGTCTCATAGCGTATTCTGTTTCGAGTGGAGGAGTGAAGGGCTCTTCTGGTGAAGTATCTTTGGACATTTTCAAGGGTGTTAATGTCTGAGATGCGATATGGGTTCCAAACAGATGAGCTGTATTCGAGGATGGGTCTGGCACAGGTTTTGTAAGCTCTGGTAAGTAGTGTGAGATTACCAGAGCAGAAGCTACATAGGATTAGGTTTACAACTCTTGAAGTTGAAATGAACTCCCAACAACATTCATTTTGTTGGGTGTGGAGTCTGTGTTTGGACAGACGGAGAGACGAACTTGACCCCGAGGTGAGAAACTATCATCCCCAACAATGGAGATTAGAAAGACGGCTATGAATACTGAGTGGCGGGAGCAGGCATGAAGTTGCTCATTCAACTTTACAAATGATACTTTAGACCAGTGATGGCGAATCTTTTTTTCCCTCAGGGGCCCAAAAAGTGTGGGCATGTGCTATCACACACATAATTCAATGTCTGGGGAGGGAGAAAACAGCTGATTAGGTCCCACAGAGTTGGCCTTCTCCGGGTCCTGTCGACAAAACAATGCCATCTGGCGGGACCCAGGGGAAGAGCCTTCTCTGTGGCGGCCCCAGCCCTCTGGAATCAACTCCCCCCGGAAATTTGAACTGCCCCTATAATAATAATAATAATAATAATAATTATTATTATTATTATTATTATTATTATTATTATTATTATTTATTAGATTTGTATGCTGCCCCTCTCCAGAGACTCGGAGTGGCTTACAACAATAATAAACAGTATACAATAAACAAATCTAATATTTAAAAAGAGATATCTAAAAACCCATTATATAAAACCATACAACACAAGCATACCATATATAAAACTATATAAGCCTGGGGAAAATGTTTCAATTCCCCTGTGCCTGGCGGTATAGGTGAGTCTTAAGCAATTTACGAAAGACAAGGGGAGTGGGGGCAGTTCTAATCTCTGGGGGGAGTTGGTTCCTGAGGACTGGGGCTACCACAGAGAAGGCTCTTTCCCTGGGGCCTGCCAGACGTCATTGTTTAGTCAACGGGACCCAGAGAAGATCAACTCTGGGTCCTCCATTTACCAAACATGGAAGGATGGAAGGTTGAGTCAACCTTGAGCCTACTGAGATTTGATCTGCCAAATTGCTGGCAGCCGGTGATCAGCAGAAGTCGCTGCATTCTAACCACTGCACCATCTTTAACCTTTCCAATCAACACCTCTTTGATTTGCTATAATGAATACTTTTTTCTGGGTCTTCAAAGTTTCCTCCAGGCCCCAAATGTATAAATTCTGTTTCATTCTGCAGAAACCATTATTCCCCTCCTTTTGGAGCTCTCTGCAAATGTGTTGACTGTTACATTTTCTGTGGCACAACTTTGCACTGCCAGGAAAAAAAAATCATGCTCCTCTATGCATTATTTACCAGTTAATAATGCAAAACTAGATTCCAGAAGAAAATATTCTGTTACTGTTGTTTTATTCCAGTCTCCCAACAAGTCAAAATAGCAGTTGAGGAGAATGGGCTGGCACAGAAGAAATATAAAAACTTGGTCCAGAAGAAAACATTAAAACATTGAGGGGGGGGGGGAGAGAGACAAAAAGAGACAGACAGAGAGTCAGAGACAGAGATAGAGAGGGAGGGAGGGAGGGACAGACATTGATGGATGGAAGGAAGGGAGGGAGAGAGGGAGGAAGGAAGGATGGATAGTTAGATAGAAAGAAAGAAAAATAGATAGATAGATAGATAGATAGATAGATAGATAGATAGATAGATAGATAGATGATAGATTAGATGGATGGATGGATAGTTAGAAAGAAAGAAAGAAAGAAAGAAGGATGGATGGATGGTTAGAAAGAAAGATAGATAGATAGATAGATAGATAGATAGATAGATAGATAGATAGATAGATAGATAGATAGAAAAGATAGATAGAAAAGATAGATAGATAGATTAATAGATAGGTAGGTAGGTAAGTAGGGAGAGAGATAGAGATGGATGGATGGATGGATAGTTAGATAGAAAGATAGATAGATAGATAGATAGATAGATAGATAGATAGATAGATAGGAAGGTAGGTAGGTAGGTAGGTAGGTAGGTAGGTAGGTAGATAGATAGATAGATAGATAGATAGATAGATAGATAGATAGATAGATAGATAGATAGATAGATAGATAGATAGATAGAAAGATAGATAGATAGATAGATAGATAGATAGATAGATAGATAGATAGATAGATAGATAGAAAGATAGATAGATAGATAGATGATAGATAGATAGAGACACAGAGAGAGAGACAGACAGAAAGAGAAACAGAGAGAGAGAGAGATGGGAGAGGGAGAATATGAATGAATTGGGGGGAGGGGGAGTCTTTTTATTGTTCTCATTTTCTTCCCTACCCCTTGAACTGATTATGAATCAACTTGGTACCTATTCCAAATAAAATTCTGAATTACGTGAAACATTTTTACATTAGTAATAGACAAATAGGATGGATCATATTCTGTGATCAATATCTTTCCAAGAAAAGAGAAAGGAAGAAGAAAGACTACCACTTTGATTTTTTTCCCTAACAGTTTTGAGAACTAAATCTGAATTTGGCTGTTGGACTGTTTGAAAAATGATGAGATTTTTTTTTAGCTGGAGTAAATCCGTGCTCAGAAAATAACAGTGTCATAACCTCAGAAAGTCTAGGCATCCAACTTGCAATAAAAGTTCTAATTTTTGACTATATTTCTCTATCCCCGTAGAAATGGAATCCTTTAGCAAACACACAGGATTCCAATCAGCTTCCAGGATGTGTATTGGCACTTTAGAAACCGAGTAACTACATTTTAAAGGGGGAAAACATGTTCAACGGAGTAATTACTTGACTTATATTACACACCCATGTTGGTTTTACTGCCTGGAACTTCAGTCCTGGTTGTTTTTCACTAATGAAGTTGCCCATAAAAGACACACAATGATCATCTGCCTCTGTTTTTTATGAACCTGGCAAAGGAAAAAAAAAAGTTGCATTCCCTTGGGAGATAGACAACCAGAAAAAAGGCTGACTCAGCAATTTAAGTAGTAGTCCTTAGACCCAAATCAAAACTGGGCACAAGAGAAGAACAACAACGACCAGTTAGGTCCCACAGAGTTGGCCTTCTCCAGGTCCTGTCGACTAAACAATGTCGCTTGGCGGGACCCAGGGGAAGAGCCTTCTCTGTGGTGGCCCCGACTCTCTGGAACCAACTCCCCCCAGATATCAGAGTTGCCCCCACCCTCCTTGCCTTTCGCAAGCTCCTTAAAACCCACCTCTGTCGTCAGGCATGGGGGAATTGAGATATTCCCTTCCCCCCTAGGGTTATAGAATTTATGCATGGTATGCTTGTATGTATGATTGGTTCTATAAATTGGGGGTTTTTTAGATTATTTTTAATATTAGATTTGTTTGCATTGTCTTTTTTATTGTTGTTAGCCGCCCCGAGTCTTTGGAGAGGGGCGGCATGCAAATCAGATAGAGATAGATAGATAGATAGATAGATAGATGATAGATAGATAGATAGATAGATAGATAGATAGATAGATAGTGTTGTGATTCAGCCTGAGGCTCCTCAGGGAATGGCTGGAACTCTGCCGGCTCCATGCTCAGAGGGGGAGGACGAAGAACAGGAGGAGGAGGAGGACCAGGCAGACGGGGAAGAGGAATGTCAGGATGAGGAGGAGGGACAACAGCCTGAGACCCCCGGGGGGGAGCTCTCCCCAGCGAGTAGCCTGCAGTCCTTAGATGAGAACGCACAAGCCATCATAGATATGAGGCAGAGAAGGGCAGCACAACGAAGGGGACAATTAGCCAGGTGACCTTGCTTCCATCCTTGGCGTCTCTGATTCTGGCTTGTGGCCTCGAAGGCTGAAAACTTGGGGGAGGCGTGGGTTTTATTATCTACAGTGGTGTGTGTGCCAGCAAGAAGCCTGTTGCATTGTCTGGCCGTCGTGACTCTTGTGTGAAGCTTCATAGCATTCCAGTTTGTAAGAATAGTTTTTGTTATCTGTGTTTGTTTTCAAAGATATAAAATGACTTCGCTTTTTACCAGCGTGTCTGGCTACTCTTTTTAGTTGGTGTTGACGTCTGGGGGAACCCAGACAGAACAGATAGATAGATAGATAGATAGATAGATAGATAGATAGATAGATAGATAGATAGATAGAAAGAAAGATAGATAGATAGATAGATAGATAGATAGAAAGAAAGATAGATAGATAGATAGATAGATAGATAGATAGATAGATAGATAGATAGATAGATAGATAGATAGATAGAAAGAAAGATAGATAGATAGATAGATAGATAGATAGATAGATAGATAGAAAGAAAGATAGATAGATAGATAGATAGATAGATAGATAGAAAGAAAGAAAGAAAGATAGATAGATAGATAGATAGATAGATAGATAGATATAGATAGATAGATAGATAGATAGATAGATAGATAGATAGAAAGATAGATAGATAGATAGATAGATAGATAGATAGATAGATAGATAGATAGATAGATAGATAGATAGATAGATAGATAGGAACCTGGAGGCTAAACCATACGAAGAACGATTATGGGAATTGGGTATGTCTAACCTAATGAAAACAAGGACTAGGGGAGACATGATAGCAGTTTTCCAATATTCAAGGTCAAATTATTTTCTAAAGCCCCCAAAGGCAAGATAAGAAGTAACGGGTGGAAAATAACCAAGGAGAGAAACAATCTAGTACTAAGGAGAAATTTCCTGACAGTTAGAACAATCCATCAGTGGAAGAACTTGACTTCAGAAGTTATAATTATTACTATTTATTGGAGTTGGGAGGGACCTTCAAGGTCATCAAGTCCAAGCCCCTGCTTAAGCAGGAAATCCTACAGCACCCAAGCCAAATTACAGTCCAATCTCCTCTTGAAAATGTCCAAAGTTGGGGTGTTCACAACTTCCACTGGTAGGTTGTTCCACTGGTTGATCGCTCTGACCGTCAGGAAGTTCTTCCTTATTTCTAGGTGGAATCTCTCCATGGTCAGCTTCCAACCGTTGTTCTTCGTCTGACCTTCTGGTGCCATGGAAAACAGCGTGACCCCTCCTCTCTGTGGCAACCCCTCAAGACTGCTATGGATGGATGGATGAAAAGCAGGATCGTTTTTCATTATTCACCACCATCATCATCATTTGTTATTTTTCTTAGCCCTGTGAATTTTCCCTTAGCAAGTTTCAATTCTGCTTCTCTGATCTGCAGGCGCTGTATAATTTAAGCAACTCATATTTATTTCTGTGTTTTTCATACCTGGCAGGGAAAGACATTGTGTGGTTTCCAAGGTGTTGCCCCATCAAATACGGAGAACCCTAACAGGACTGTTAAACCTACCAAGCTCAGAACTCCTCCCCAGGCATGAATTTTTCCCCCTGCATTTTTATGCAAATCAGTCCCTAAGGACTGTTTTGACTTCCTTATTCCTTTATTTTTTTAAAAAAAATCTACTCATACGCTCTTGGTAAAGAGAGCCAAAGGCCGTTTATAATGTTACACAACAATGAAACTTTAAAATGAATACATTTACAAACAATATGGGAACAAAACCAAATATATTACTTTAAAAAACGAATTTCATTGGTACTGACCTAAGTGAGGTTCAGGGATGAAAAAAGTTTACCAATTATAGCTAATAGTATTAGAAACATAGAAGACTGACGGCAGAAAAAGACCTCATGGTCCATCTAGTCTGCCCTTATACTATTTCCTGTATTTTATCTTACAATGGATATATGTTTATCCCAGGCATGTTTAAATTCAGTTACTGTGGATTTACCAACCACGTCTGCTGGAAGTTTGTTCCAAGCATCTACTACTCTTTCAGTGAAATAATATTTTCTCATGTTGCTTTTGAGCTTTCCCCCAACTAACTTCAGATTGTGTCCCCTTGTTCTTGTGTTCACTTTCCTATTAAAAACACTTCCCTCCTGAACCTTATTTAACCCTTTAACATATTTAAATGTTTCGATCATGTCCCCCCTTTTCCTTCTGTCCTCCAGACTATACAGATTGAGTCCATGAAGTCTTTCCTGATACGTTTTATGCTTAAGACCTTCCACCATTCTTGTAGCCCATCTTTGGACCCATTCAATTTTGTCAATATCTTTTTGTAGCTGAGGTCTCCAGAACTGAACACAGTATTCCAAATGTGGTCTCACCAGCACTCTATATAAGGGGATCACAATCTCCCTCTTCCTCCTTGTTATACCTCTAGCTATGCAGCCAAGCATCCTACTTGCATTTCCTACTGCCCGACCACACTGCTCACCCATTGAAAGAAAGGAATTGCTTAGTATTTATTTAGAGTATTTATTTATTTTTATTGATTGATTTTGTCCAATACACAATTTTATTTATTGGATTTGTATGCCGCCCCTCTCCGCAGACTCGGGGCGGCTAACAACAATGAGGGTTTTAGTAATGTAAACCCCACATTCTTCCAGCACTGATAATGTTACCCAGTTGGGTAATGGCAATAGCCAACTACACTTAATGTTAAGAATATTTGTTGGCACGGATGTCAAGATAAGGGGGTGTTTATGCATATGTTTTGGGAATGCCCGGTAGTCCAGGCAAGAGGACACCAATAAGAGGTTAAATATACAATATATATGGACCAGAGTACCTCCGGAACCGCCTGCTACTGCATGAATCCCAGCGACTGATAAGGTCCCACAGAGTTGGCCTTCTTCGGGTCCCGTCGACTAAACAATGTCGTTTGGTGGGCCCCAAGGGAAGAGCCTTCTCTGTGGCAGCCCCGGCCCTCTGGAACCAACTCCCCCCCGAGATTAGAACTGCCCCCACCCTTCCTGTCTTTCGTAAACTATTCAAGACTCACTTATACCGCCAGGCATGGGGGAGTTGAGACACCTTTCCCCCAGGCTTTTTTATACTTTGTTTTATGTTTGGTATGAATGTGCTGTTTGGTTTTTTAAATAATGATAGGGTTTTATATGTTTTTTAATATTAGATTTGTTCCACTGATATATTGTTTTTATTGCTGTTGTGAGCCGCCCCGAGTCTTCGGAGAGGGGCGGCATACAAATCTAATAAATAAATAAAAAATAAATAGTAGAATTTGAGACCAAGGTATAAAGAATAAATTAGAGTTACTTTATAATATGTAGATAGATATATTGCCAGGGGTGGGCTACTGCTCGGACGGGAGGGGAACGCAGTGGGATAGCGAAAGTGGAGCTCCACCCCAAAGCACCTAATTTGTACTGAAAGATAAGAACATAAGAACCTAAGAAGAGCCATGCTGAATCAGGCCAAAGCCCATCAAGTCCAGCATTCTATGTCACACAGTGGCCCACCAATTGTCCATAGGGATCTTGAGCAGAAGGAGAAAGCAAAACCCTCCCTTTCCCTTGACCCCCAACAAATGGAACTCAAGAGATCCCTGCCTGCCTCAACCAACATAGAGGAGGCACATGGACATCCGTTTCAATAACCACCTATGATACACTTGGCATCCATGAATCTGTCTAATCCTGCCTTGAAGCTATCTAGGCTGACAGCTGTCACGACCTCTTCTGGAAGTGAATTCCATAAACCAAAGATCCTATGGGTGAAGAAATATTTCCCTTTATGTTGAAAGAAAATTCAAGGTGTCCTGCATAAGCCCACAGTGTGGTAATAAAAGTTTTGGTAGCTCTTCACTGTATATTGCTCTTGAGTTAAAATGGTATGTAGAAATTATGCCCCCGTTTTGGTGGAGGGGTATGAATGCTGTTTGGTGGTGGGCACTTAACACTGAGCACACTGTTATATGGTGTGTGAATGTTTAATGATTATATTGTTTGTTCTGCCTGGCCTTGAGCCACCCAGGAACAAAGTAATTAATCAAACAAACACGCAGGCTTGTAAAAATAAAGCAAAATGTTTTCTTTATATACAGAAGGCTGTACACCTCCGTGAATGCAAGAGCAATGCTAAGTTACTAGTCCAGAAGGTCAGAGTTACTCACTCAAGTCAGCACAATACTTTCAGGCTTGCGTCAGCCAGTTATTCCCTGCTTGAGTGTCAAAAAGTTCACAGAGATCCAAAGGCCAAAACAAAACCACGATGCATCAATGTCTCTCTCCAAAGCTGAACGATAGATTCCCACACAAATCACTCCAAGCCTCCCCTTTTTCAAGGTTGCAGCAGCATCATTAAGTCTTATCACCTATGGGCTATAATTTGTTTCTGCATTTGCGCAGCTACTCTTGTCTTCCCAGCATTCTCCGCACCCGAGCATTCAGAATAGGATTGTTCATTAACTTATCCCCTTCTGATTCAGATGAACCTCTGGATGGAGATCTGATTGACTCTCTGTCTCTCCAGTCCCTTCCTGCTCCCTTTCTCTCCCTGTCTCTGGTTCTGGTTCACTGTCATATAAAAGAGAGTATAGCCAAGTGCAGAAACTACCAAGGACTTCTCAGTTCAACCCTGAGCAACAAATTTTTATTTTCTATTTCTGATGATCCTGGCTGATTTTGTGGCACTCAGTATGGTCAATAGAATATCATCATGATACCCCAAGGATATAGACTGCTATAAATTACAAAATAAATAGCCATCAAGATGTAGTCGTGCCAAGAAAACTACATAGATATCTGTTCTGCTGGAGTGTTTCAACCACCCGTAATTACAGGGTAATTAGTCCAGGAAGACACACACCACACGATAAAAGGAAAACCCAAACGTTTTTATAAACAGAAAAAAAATAACAGCTCCCTTTTTAAATGTCAAAGGGATCTTCTGGTACACACAAGGCACAGGTTAAATGCAATCCAATTGCTCACCCAATAACTGGGAAATTGAGTCCAATTCTAAAGTCCAGAGAGTCCACACACAATCTTGAACAGCACAAAAACCACGATCTTGACGAAACAATGAATCAGATAAACTGCCATGAGGCTAAAACACCAGGCTGCACTTTTATCTGTAGCACTAATTACAGCAGCCCCACCCAACCACAGGTGGCCTCATTTTCTCTTGTAATAATCCTTCAGTTGTTGTCTCCTATGCATCACTCTACGCATGCATGGATGTGTCATTAATTCTTGTTCAGAATCCAAGGATGATACAGATGATTGATCTCCTCCTGGGCTGTCTGCCAAACTCCCCTCTTCCCTGTCACTCACGCTTCCTTGGTCAGAGGAGGCTTCGTTGACAGAGTCTACTGGGAGCAAAACAGGCCTGCGGCATGTGGATGTTTCCCCCACATCCACCTCCTCATTCCTTGGGGCAGGAGCTGGGCCAGAGCTAACCACAACAGATACCTTCATGAATAAGTAGCAGCTGAGTTAAACTTGTAGGAAACATTGCTTTTTATTTGAAAAACAGAGTGCAAACATTTGCAATTTTTTGTGTGTATAGAACTTGTCTTAATGTTTGCATTTTCTTCTGAGCTGTCTATTGTGAATCCTTTTCTACACACAGCCAGTTTCTAATTTGTGCAATTTTGCATAACACGTTCCCTTGTATGAGTGTTTTAATGTGCAGTACTTCTACTAACCTCCCTGGATTGTAAAACTCAAAGAAATGCATCAGCCAACAAAGACTATAATTGCATTCCAATGGGTACATTCAATTTAAAGTTTAACATTAAATTGGCTCTCTGTAAAAATGCAGGCTCCAGAATTGCACCCATCTCAAGGTGCAGAGAAATAGGTCCCCACTCTCCACTGCTCACAGTCACTCATGCCCTCATCACCTCGAGGCTCGACTACTGCAATGCTCTCTACATGGGGCTACCTTTGAAAAGTGTTCGGAAACTTCAGATCATGCAGAATGCAGCTGTGAGAGCAGTCATGGACTTCCCCAAATATGCCCATGTTACACCAACACTCCACAGTCTGCACTGGTTGCCCATCAGTTTCCGGTCACAATTCAAAGTGTTGGTTATCACCTAGAAAGCCCTTCATGGCACCGGACCAAATTATCTCAGGGACCGCCTTCTGCCGCACGAATCCCAGTGACCAGTTAGGTCCCACAGAGTTGGCCTTCTCCGAGTCCCGTCAACTAAACAATGTCGTTTGGAGGGACCCAGGGGAAGAGCCTTCTCTGTGGTGGCCCTGACCCTGGTCCTTTGGAACCAACTCCCCCCAGAGATTAGAATTGCCCCCACCCTCCTCACCTTTCGTAAACTTCTTAAAACCCACCTCTGCCGTCAGGCATGGGGGAACTGAGATATTCTTTCCCCCTAGGCCTTTACAATTTACGCATGGTATGTTTGTATGTATGCTTGGTTTTTATAATAAGGGTTGTTTTAGTTATTTTCGTATTGGATTGGATTGTTACATGCTGTTTTTATCATTGTTGTTAGCCGCCCCGAATCTACGGAGAGGGGCGGCATACAAATCCAATAAATAAATAAGTAAGTAAGTAAGTAAATAAGTAAGTAAGTAGGTAAGTAAGTAAGTAAGTAAGTAAGTAAACAAACAAACAAACAAACAAACAAACAAACAAATAAATATGATATCTACCAAACATAGAATATAGGAGGATGGGAGGGACCTTGGAGGTCTTGTAATCCAACATCTGTTCAAGCAGGAGAACCTATATCAATTCAAGGTGTTGGTTACCATTAATTATTCCTTATCTGTATGAATAGAATGGAATGGGATGGAATGGAATCGGGTAGGCTAGGGTAGACAAGGAAATGCAGCCACACGAGTGGTTATGGGTCTTCCAAGGTATGCCCATATCTCACCATCACTCCGCGGACTGCACTGGCTGCCAATTGATTTCTGGAAACAATTCAAAGTGTTGGTTATTGTTGTGTATACTCTTGTTCAGTTTGGGGATTTCTCAGATTCTGATTCATAAAGTGGTTATGAATTAATGGTAGGGCCTGATTTAGAGGCAGAAGAAGTAGGAGACCAACCACAGGACGTTTCTATGGGTTCAGATTCAAGTGAAGGAGAAGCAGATGCTAGATGGGTAAATCCTTATTTCAGACGCTTGCAGAGGCGAAGAGAGCAAGTGTCAGGGAAGAAATATTAAGGAGAGGAATGGGTTAATTAATTAATTAATTCGTCACGTCCAGGTGTCAGCAGAAGAGAAGAGTTGCGTCATCAATCTGCAGTTAAGAAATATGGAGGTTTTTCCAAGCATCTCCTAATGCATGCTATGCCTTGTGTGCTTTTAATTGCAGTTTTTATAACTCTGGGCTAACTCTGACTAGCCAGAAATCCTAGAATGCCTTGTGGAATGTTTTAATGATTTTGATGTTGCCTTGCATACCGAAGGTTAAGATAAGAGATTAGCGCTGCATCCCGAGATGATTCAGTGTGGAACAAAGGAAAGAAAAATAAACATGATGTGGTGTTTTACAAATATATGCATTTAGCAATCCTTTATTCCAATTATCAGTGGCCTTAGCCGGAGACCAGAACAGTTATGACCTATAAAGCCTTACAAGGCATAGGACCAGATTACCTCCGAGACCGCTTTCTGCCACATGAATCCCAGTGTCCGGTCAGGAGTTGGTTTCCTCAGGGTCCCATCAGCCAGACAATGTCGGCTGGTGGGACCTAAGGGAAGAGCCTTCTCTGTGAGGGCCCCGGCCCTCTGGAACCAGCTCTCCCCGGAGATTTGCACTGCCCCCACCCTCCTTGCCTTCTGAAAAAGTTTAAAGACACATCTTTGTCGCCAGGCCTGGAGTCATTAGATCTTTCCCCCTGACCAACGAGTGTTTTTTAGTGTGTTTTATAGAATGAATAATAAGATGTTTTAAATTATTTTGGGATTTTTAGAGTTTTTTAATTATATTAATTGGATTAGATGTACTACTGTGATTTTATATATGTTGTGAGCCACCCGGAGTCCTCTGAGAGGGGCAGCATACAAATCCAATTAATAAATCCAATTAATAAAATAAAATAATTAATTAATTAATGGAAACTGAGCAAGGAGTGATTCAACCTGGAAATAAGATTAAATAACTTCGATGAAAATAAATTGGAGAAGCTGATGGCACAATGGAATAAGGTGAAAAATTATATCATAAGTAGAATTTATGACGACAATGTGAAAAATAAATTCCAATCACTTTTTGTATGTAAAGAAATGTAAACTGGAGCTAAGGAAGAAATTGAAACTTATTGCAAATAATTTAACCCCCCAAATGGTGGTGGGGGTTTTATTGGTGTTGGGTACGTTTTCTTTTAAGTATTTTTTTGTTTGTTGTAATAAAATTTAATTTAAAAAATTATTACAAAAAAAAAACCACCAACCTGGAAATAAGGAGAGATTTTCTGACAGTGAGAGTAATCAACCAATGGAAGAGTTGTGGGAGTTTCATCACTGGAAGATTTCAAGAAGACACTGGACTGTCATCTGTCAGAAACATGTAGGGTCTCCTGCTTAGACATGGGAGGGGGGTTGGACTAGATGACCTACAAGGTCCCTTCCAACTCTGTTAATCTGTTAAACCTGTCTTTTGTCCCTTCTGTCTTCATCTTTTCCTCCCCTTCCTTTTCAACCAACCGAGTTACCTGGCAAACATAATATTAAGACAGCTTTTCCTAACCTTGGCAACTTGAAGATATCTGGACTTCAACTCCCAGAATTCCCCAGCCAGCATTCGCTGGCTGGGGAATTTTGGGAGTTGAAGTCCAAATTTCATGGCAACGGACGAGATTATCTCAGAGACTGCCTTCTGCTGCACGAATCCCAGCGACCAGTTATGTCCCACAGAGTTGGCCTTCTCCGGGTCCCGTCCATAGTTCCCTCTAAGCTGAGCAGTGAGCAATCGCTCACTTAAAAATCATCATCAACTCAGAGTTTTCCAAACCTGCCCAGAAGCCGAGAGGGAAAGAGTGAGAGGGAAGGAGAGAGAGAGGAAGAGAGGAAGAGAGAGAAACAGATAGAAAAAAGAGAGGAAGGAAAAGAGAAAGAAAAAGAATAGGAGTAAGGAAGAGAGAAAGAAAATCAAAATCTAGTTTGAAACTAGCTCAACGATTTAAGTGGCATTTTGATATTGATAGAGTTGCCCTATTATGAGCTCACTGTTATAGACACACAGTACAGTATTTTATTTTGAAATTCTCTGAGGCAAAACAGGGTGGGTTTTTTATTTATTTGTTTGTTTGTTCATTTATTTATTTATTTATTTATTTATTTATTCATTTATTTGTTATTTCTGTGCCGCCCAGTCCCAAAGGGACTGCCGCTCAGACACTATACTTTTCCGCCCACTCCCCCCAAAAATTAGAGGGAACACTGGTCCCGTCAACTAAACAATGTCGCTTGGCGGGACCCAGGGGAAGAGCCTTCTCTGTGGCGGCCCCGGCCCTCTGGAACCAACTCCCCCCAGAGATTAGAATTGCCCCCACCCTCCTTGCCTGTCGTAAGTTGCTTAAAACTCACCTCTGCCGCCAGGCATGGGGGAATTGAGATTCCCTTTCCCCCTAGGCCTTTACAATTTTATGCATGGTATGTCTGTACGTATGTTTGGTTTTATAATAAGGGTTTTTAACTGTTTTAATATTGGATTGTTATATGTTGTCTTTATTACTGTTGTTAGCCGCCCCGAGTCTAGGGAGAGGGGTGGCATACAAATCCAATAAATAAAATAAATAAGTTGCAAAGGTTGGGAAACACTGTCTTAAGAGAACTTGACAAGAAAATGTCCCCCACTAAAGTTACCTAAATAATCATTTCCAACTGTTGGTTGACTATTTTGTGATACAGTTTGAAATGTGCGATGTTTCCAAAATGACTTATAGGCAGGGAAGACACAACCGCAGAGCATCTGGCGGCAACAAATGTCAAATTATTCGACAGGATGAGCTGTCACGAGCTACAATCCCGTGTCAAATGCATGAAGTCTTGTCTTGAGCTAGAGACACATTATTTACTTTGAAAGGAAACTCACTCCCCCCCCCCACACACAAATAATGCACTTTATAATGCACAGTTTTAGACTGGAGAATGGAAATAATGAGGGCAAATGCATTTTAAAATGCCTGTTAGCAAAGGGTACAGCCTGAATCAGTATCCAGGTACCTTTGTGGACATTTTTTGTGGTAAAGAATTCAATGTGACAAACAAACCTACTATTTCTAGGTTCGCCTGGTGCACCAATTAGAAGACTGAAGATTGATGGCAGAAAAAGACCTCCTGGTCCATCTAGTCTGCCCTTATGCTATTTCCTGTATTCTATCTTACAATGGATATATGTTTATCCCAGGCATGTTTAAATTCAGTTCCTGTGGATTTGTTCCGTCTGAAGTTTGTTTCAAGCATCTACCACTCTTTCAGTAAAATAATATTGTCTCATGTTGCTTTTGATCTTTCCCCCAACTAACTTCACATTGTGTCCCCTTGTTCTTGTGTTCACTTTCCTATTAAAAACACTTCCCCCCTGAACCTTATTTAACCCTTTAACATATTTAAATGTTTCGATCATGTCCCCCTTTGCGGCCCTATCTGGACCGGGAGTCACTGCTCACAGTCACTCATGCCCTCATCACCTCGAGGCTCAACTACTGTAACACTCTCTACATGGGGCTACATTTGAAGAGTGTTCGGAAACTTCAGATCGTGCAGAATGCAGCTGCGAGAGCAATCACGGGCTTCCCTAAATATGCCCATGTCACACCAACACTCCACAGTCTGCATTGGTTGCCGATCAGTTTCTGGTCACAATTCAAAGTGTTGGTTATGACCTATAAAGCCCTTCATGGCATCGGACCAGAATATCTCCGGGACCACCTTCTGCTGCACGAATCCCAGCGACCAGTTAGGTCCCACAGAGTCGGCCTTCTCAAGGTCCCGTCGACTAAACAATGTCATCTGGCAGGACCCAGGGGAAGAGCCTTCTATGTGATGGCCCCGACCCTCTGGAACCAGCTCCCCCCAGAGATCAGAATTGCCCCCACCCTCCTTGCTTTTCGTAAGCTCCTTAAAACCCACCTCTGTCGTCAGGCATGGGGGAATTGAGATATTCCTTTTCCCCAGGCCTATACAATTTATGCATGGTAAGTTTGTCTGTATGTTCGGCTTTCAATAAGGGTTTTTAGCTATTTTAAATATTTTAAATATTAGATTTGTTATACACTGTTTTATTATTGTTGTTAGCCGCCCAGAGTCTACGGAGAGGGGCGGCATACAAATAAAATAACTAAATAAATAACTAAATAAATAATTAAATAAATAACTAAACGAACGGACTAACTAATTAACTAACTTAATTAATTGATTGATTGATTGATTAATTAATTAAGTTATTTAGTTATTTAGTTAGTTAGTTAGTTAGTTAATTAGTTAAATTTAGTTATTTATTTAATTATTTATTTAGTTATTTATTTAGTTATTTTATTTGTGAGCCGCCCATCTCCGTAGACTCTGGGCGGTTAATTTATTTATCTATCTATCTATCTATCTATCTATCTATCTATCTATCTATCTATCTATTTCTTCCTCCTCCTATTTTTCCCCATAGCAACAATTATGTGAGGTAGGTTGGGCTGTGGGAGAGATTGACTGACTCAAAATCACCTCTCCAGCGTTCATTCCTAAGGTAGAACTAGAAGTCACCATCTCCTGGTGATTGGCCCAAAGTCATCCAATTGGCTTTCATAGCTAAGGAGGGACTAGAACTCAGTCTCTTAGTGATTGGTCCAAAGCAGTGATAGGCCCCACCCAGACAGTACGGATGAGGTCGGCGATCCATTAGCAATTTTGGATGGGTTCTGGAGCCCTGCCCTGCCAGGCACACACTCGGCACATGTGTGCGATTTTGCTTCTGCACATGTGCCTGAAGTGATATCTCGCGCAAGGACATTGGTGCGGTGAGATTTGAACCTCAACCTCGGCAAAAATCGGGTGAAAATTTTGCACACATGAGCATCTTCGCATGAGATTCAGCTTCTACGCATGAGCAGGAAGCCAAATCTCATGCCAGCGCATGCACCCAGACCCACCTCTGGGAGGACACTGGTAGTGCTGGCAACGGGAAGCTACAGGGGGTGGACAAAGAAATGGAAACACCTTGAAAAATCATCAAAATATCTTTTAATATGGTGTTGGTCCACCTTTTGTGGCAAATACAGCCTCAATTTTCCGAGGTATTGATTCATACAAACTGTGAATTGTTTCCAAAGGAATTTTAGCCCATTCTTCAGTTAAAGCACCCTCCAGTTCTTTTAGAGACGATGGTGGTGGAAATCGACTTCTTACTTGAATATATGTGCCCTGTTTCTAGCTACTAGAAACATAGAAGATTGACAGCAGAAAAAGACCTCCTGGTCCATCTAGTCTGCCCTTATACTATTTCCTGTATTTTATCTTAGGATGGATTTATGTTTATCCTAGCCATGTTTAAATTCAGTTCCTGTGGATTTACCAACCACGTCTGCTGGACGTTTGTTCCAAGCATCTACTACTCTTTCAGTTAAATAATATTTCCTCACGTTGCTTCTGATCTTTCCCCCAGCTAACCTTAGATTGTGTCCCCTTGTTCTTGGGTTCACTTTCCTATTGAAAACACTTCCCTCCTGAACTTTATTTAACCCTTTAACATATTTAAATGTTTCGATCATGGTCCCTCCTTTCCTAAATTTACTAAATTTAAAATATTCTAATATCTCTTTTCTGGGTTTTCTTTTTTCCTTTAGCATTTGGGAGAGATCTGCATTTTTTTTGTTTTTTGTTTTAAATGGCTGATTTTCAAAAGTTTTGTTGCTTAGTTTTGTTTGGATCACCCACTCTTGATCTTTCCAAACTCATGCATCTTATTAGCTTTTTAATTCCTGTTCATCTCTATCCCCTGTGTGATTGTGTTGTCCTTTTCTTCCCCAGCCATCGCCATGTCCTTACTTCACCTTGGAAGAAAGCAGGTTGCAAATCCAGCATTAAATAACTTAAATACCAGAGAGAGGGAAGAGTAGGCGTCACAAAGCATGATTTTGAAACACCCATTAAGGCATATATGATTGGCAGCAATCTGCTTTAAGGAGAGAGGTTTAAACACAATCCAATTCCAATTCTGAGAAGACCCAACGTGCTGAAATGCATTTCTTTGCCGCCACCTGACTTTCTCTCTTTCCAATCCTCTTTGCTGGTCGTATTTGTTCATCAGAGGGTATCAAGGAAGAAATGGGAGACCTTTGGTTTGCTGGATCAACACAAGGAGGATGCCCAGGAAGCGGTGGGCAATGCAGTGGGGTAGCGAAAATGGAGCTCCCCCCCAGAACACCCAATTTGCACTGAAAGATGTTGAAAGAAAATGCAGGGCGTCCTGTATAGATAGATAGATAGATAGATAGATAGATAGATAGATAGATAGATAGATAGATAGATAGATAGATAGATAGATAAGAACAGAATATCCTACGAAAATAGACTTACAATCCTGGGCCTAGAAAGCTTAGAACTACGGCGCCTAAAACACGATTTGAGTATTGCCCACAAGATCATATGCTGCAACGTCCTACCGGTCAATGACTACTTCAGCTTCAACCGCAACAACACAAGAGCATGCAACAGATTCAAACTTAATACGAACCGCGCCAAACTTGACTGTAAAAAATATGATTTCAACAATCGAGTTATCAAAGCGTGGAACTCATTGCCGGAATCAATTGTGTCAACCCCTAACCCCCAACATTTCTTGATAGATAGAAGATCGATAGATAGAAGATCGATAGATAGATAGATAGATAGATAGATAGATAGATAGATAGATAGATAGAAGATAGATAGATAGATAGATAGATAGAAGATAGATAGATAGATAGATAGATAGATAGATAGATAGATAGATGATAGATAGATAGAAGATAGATAGATAGATAGATAGATAGATTATAGATAGATAGATAGATAGATAGATAGATAGATAGATAGAAATAGATAGATAGATAGATAGATAGATAGATAGATAGAAGATAGACAGATAGATAGATAGATAGATAGATGATAGATAGATAGATGATAGATAGATAGATAGATAGATAGATAGATAGATAGATAGATAGATGATAGATAGATAGATGCACTATCTTTGCACATGCACACAACCTTCAGTGCATGCACACAGACTTGAAAAAATGGATAAATTGAACATGATTATGTCCGGGCACTATTGGGTTGCCAGAACTGGGTAGAACTGGCTGAATTCCACCTTGGGTGCACTGGCATTTTAATTCCTGGAATTTCTCACCCAGCAAGTTAATACAGTATTTAAGTTGTTGTCCACTACGACAGAGGTCCCCAACCGCCGGTCCGGGGACCGGGACCGGGCCGTTGGGGTTTTCCAGACGGTCCGCGGCGGCGCTGCCCTCCCGGCAGAGGACATTATGCAGGACAGGGTGGGGCATCGGGCAGGGCGGGGAGAATCAGGAGGCTCCTTTGGCGGCTGGGGGCTGCCTGGCTTTGTGATTTTGGCTGGGGGGGAGTTAGGAAGGTCCTACTTCTCCCCCCCCAGCCAAAAACTCAAAGCCTATCTGCTGGATACGGGCAATGAGCGGGACGAGCGGTGCCGAAGCCAGTGGCTGTGGCAGCTGCTGCAAGAGGCTTCCGCGCCGCTCTGTCCCACTCATCGCCCGTATCCAGCAGATAGGCTTTGAGTTTTTGGCTGGGGGGGGAGAAGTAGGACCTTCCTAACTCCCCCCCCCCAGCCAAAATCACAAAGCCAGGCAGCCCCCAGCCGCCAAAGGAGCCTCCTGATTCTCCCCGCCCTGTGGAGAAGTGTGGAGGGCTGCGTCACTAAGCTCCACCCCTCCATAACCCCACCCCCATTTGACCAAAGCCCCCCCCCCCCACCGGGCCATGGAAAACTGGTCTAGCTTAAAGCCGGTCCCTGGTGCAAAAAGGGTTGGGGACCTCTGCACTACGATATCTAGATGTCTCTCAAATTTACAGCTGCTATGTTGGAAAAGCAGGATCAGAGGTGGGATTCATCAGGTTCTGAGCAGTTCTGGAGAACTGGTAGTGGAAATTTTGAGTAGTTCAGAGAACTGGTAAATACCACCTCTGATTGGGCCCACCCCCATCTATTCTCTGCCCCGCCCCATCTATTCTCAGTCCCAGCTGATTGATAGGAAAGGGGGGATTTTGCAATACCTTTCCCCTGGATTGGGGTGGGAATGGAGATTTTGCAGTATCCTTCCCCTGGAGTGAAGAGGGAATGGAGATTTTGCAGTATCTTTCCCCTGAAGTGGGGGTGTGAATGAGATTTTGCAGTATCCTTCCCCTACCACGCCCACCAAGCCAAGCCACGCCCACAGAACTGGCAATAAGAATTTTTGAATCCCATCATTGGGCAGGATGCATTTGGAGCAGAAGAAAAGGCAGCAATTTGTAAGCTATCTAGGTCATTTCATAAAGCAAGAGATGACTTCAGAAGCGAGGAGGCAATTGCAATTGCTTGCACCTGTGGTCTTTCCTGGTGAAATATTTGCATTATATTATTAACAGTTATTATTAGTATTAACAAATATTAAGAGATTTGTCTAGTGGGGACGTTCTTTTATACGTGTGTGACTGCAAGTTCATTATGCAGCGTGAACTTGCTTAAATATTCATCACTTTGTTAATGAACCACATTCATTTTGAAGACGTGCAATCCGAGATGGCATTGAACATGATTTGGTAATATTATAATTTGCTCATAATGGTGGAAAGGATGTGTACAGCGGAAATAATTATCTCTCTCAACATCCAACGTTTCCTCCTGGCTAACAAACAGCTGTTTTTCATTAGGTGCCACATAAGGATCATAGCTGAGCAACCTGTTCAGATTGGCACTCTTTTAGAAGTACAAGATGGTCGGGCGTAAGGCAAAAGGGCACAGGTAAAGCTGGGAAAAGAGTTCACACAGATTACAGGAAGCGTTCTCGGGTCTGGATAGAATATTTGTGACTCAAAGTCAAGCTGTAAAGCCCTTGGTGGTCCCCGGGCTTGATTATTGTGTTGAGGACATTTCAAGACCCAACTAGGTATCATCATCAGTGCTATAGAAGGAAGTGGTATTTTTGGAGAGGAGAGGAGGAGGTAATTTTGGGTGCTGTCTGACCTTGGTTATTTTCTTGCAGATGTTTTACTTTGCAACTAGGTAACATCATCAATGCTAGAAGGGAGTAGGGTGTGTGGAGAGGAAGAGGAGGAGGAGGAGGAAGAGAAGGAGGAGGAGGAAGGGGAGGATTGTGGTGTCTTTGGTTGTTTTCTTGCAAACATTTCATTAACCAACTAGGTAATATCGTCATTGATTTGTATGCTTCATAATAGTGAACAGTGCAGTCAGGGGGTAGGGAAAGCAAGTAGGATGCTTGGCTGCATAGCTAGAGGTATAACTAGTTGGTAAATCCACAGTAAATGAATTTAAACATGCCTGGGATAAACATATATGCCTCCTAAGATAAAATACAGGGAACGGTATGGGAGCAGACTAGATGGACCATGAGGTCTTTTTCTGCCGTCTATCTTCTATGTTTCTATGTTTCTAAGATGAGTATAAATAAAGGAAAGATTTGGGCAGGGATGGTAGGCATGCTGGTTCGCTTATGCATGCCCCTACAGACCTCTTAGGAATGGGATCAGGTCAACAGTAGACAGTCTCAGGTTAAAGTTATGGGGGGGTTGAGAAGAAATCATATAAGCAGGTAGTGAGTTCTAGGCATATTGCTGAAGTTGTATTTTCTGTGAGTTTGGAGTAGTTCACTTTCAGCTCTATTGTGTGTTCATGTATTGTTGTGGTTGAAGCTAAAGTAGTCATTGACAGGTAGGGCATTGTAGCAGATAATCTTATGAGCTCATGCCAAAGACCACATAGTTCTACGTTTTTTAAGGGTTTGGTGTTTTTTCTGAAGGAATGTATTCCAAGAGGCTGGAAACAACTACAGTATTGCAGAAGTGTACATGAATTCTATGTCTGTGTAGGATTTGCAATCAGATGCACACAGTACAATCTATTGCATTTCTAGTGCAGGAATTGAGAAGGTTCTTCCATAACACCTCAGCAGTGCCACAGGTTGATAGCGTCCATGCCATGCCACATTGAGGCAATAATTGATGCAAAAGGAGCTCAAACACAGTACCGACTACATGTGCATGGTTATACTTTTCAGAGATCCGATATTGTTCTTTGTATAATCCTTTTTTGATTGATTGCATGCAACATTCTAATTTTATGAAATGGGGGATTTGGGGTTTTCAGGAGCTGTACCCCACAATTAATTTACTTATTTACTTACTTACTTACTTACTTACTTACTTACTTACTTACTTACTTACTTACTTACTTACTTACTTACTTAATTACGTACTTAGAAACATAGAAACATAGAAGTCTGACTGCAGAAAAAGACCTCATGGTCCATCTAGTCTGCCCTTATACTATTTTCTGTATTTTATCTTAGGATGGATATATGTTTATCCCAGGCATGTTTAAATTCAGTTACTGTGGATTTATCTACCACGTCTGCTGGAAGTTTGTTCCAAGGATCTACTACTCTTTCAGTAAAATGATATTTTCTCATGTTGCTTTTGATCTTTCCCCAACTAACCTCAGATTGTGAGGTTACTTACCTACTTACTTACTTATTTATTTATTAGATTTGTATGCCGCCCCTCTCTGTAGACTCAGGGTGGCTATATAATCATCACAATTATGACAAACCACAGCTTGAACTATGCTGCCTTCCATGTTATGAGTATCTCTCATATATTAAATTTCACCTTTTAAGTTACATTACTGAAATAAATAAATGTTTGCATGATATTCTACTTTTTTAGTTTCATCTGCATATAGTTGTTCTTCTCTCTCTCTCTCTCTCTCTCTCTCTCTCTCTCTCTCTCACACACACACACACACACACACACACACAAACGCTGAGCTTTGCTCAGTCTTGCAAAGAATAACAAGTTCAGAACACAAACCACAGTCTTGATTCATTTACATCCAGCACCTGGATTTGAAATCCAGCCATTTCTACCGCTCATGGTGATTTTGCCTGCAGCTGATTTGTTTCTTCTATGTCCTACAGCAGTGTTTCCCAACTTTGGCAAGTTGAAGATATTTGGACTTCAATTCCCAGAATTCTGGGAGTTGAAGTCCAGATATCTTCAAGTTGCCAAGGTTGGGAAACACTGCCCTACAGAGACCAAGCTTTAATTATTTGAGACAGCACCAATTAATGAGGTCCAATGCAACATGGCCAGGTAAGGAAGCAGATTAGGCCACAATCTCTACGGAAAGCTTTAATTTGGATGCCTACAGTGTGCAGGGGGTTAAATCCGATGGCCTTTCAGCTCTGCGGCTTCAGATAATGCTAAAATCTCTGCTCTTTTCTTGAGAAGCAAAACTGAGAAGCTGGTTTGTGCTCAGCAATCAGTGGAGACACCAATTGCTTCTTCTTGTTGTTGTTTGTGTTGTTCTTCTTCTTCTTTTCTTCTTCTTCTTCTTCTTCTTCTTCTTCTTCTTCTTCTTCTCCTCCTCCTCCTCCTCCTTCTTCTCCTCCTCCTCCTTCTCCTCCTCCCCCTCCTACTTCTCATTCTCCTCCTCCTCCTTCTCCTTCTGCTCCTTCTCCTTCTCCTCCTTCTCCTTTTCCTTCTCCTCCTCCTCCTCCTTCTCCCCCTTCTCCTTTTCTTTCTCCTCCTTCTCCTTCTGCTCCTCCTCCTACTACTTGTTGTGGTTCAGCCTGGGACCCCTCCGGGAATGGCTGACTTGCTGTCGGCTTCCAGCTCAGAAGGAGAGGCTGAGGACCAGGAGGTGCAGACTGACGAGGAAGCGGAATCCCAGGCTGAAGAAGAAGGACAGCCAGAGTTCCACCAGGGGGAGCTCTCCCCAGCAAGCAGCCTGTATTCCCTGGGGGAAGATGCTCACGACATCATAGATATGCGACAAAGGAGAGCTAATCAGAGACGAACTCAATTGGCTAGGTATTTCCAGCATTAGAGGTCACAGCTGGGTTTGGGTGTGGTGCTCTTGGGAAAGGATAAAAGGCGGCCCCACCCTTCCTGGCTTGTGGAGTTTTATCTTGGAGATTCGTGAGACCTGTCTGTGAACTTTGGTGGCTACAATCCTGGTTTGTGCCTTGGACTATTGAAACCTTGGGGGGGGGGGGTGCCACCAAGAAGCTTGTGGAATTGACTGGACATCAGGACCCTGTTGTAACGTATTGTAACCTGTCTGCTGTGAAGACAGGTTTTCCTTTGTGCTTATTTTTTCCTGCTATAAAATACTTTTGGATTTTACCAGAGTGTCTGGCTGTTTTTTCAGTGGGTGTGGAGGTCTGGGAAAACCCAGACAGAACACTACTTCTCCTCCTTCTCCTTTTCCTTCTCCTCTTTCTCCTCCTTCTCCTTTTCCTTCTCCTTCTGCTCCTCCTCCTCCTCCTTTTCCTTCTCCTCCTCCTCCTTCTCCTTCTCCTCCTTCTCCTTTTCCTTTTCCTTCTCCTCCTTCTCCTTCTCCTCTTTCTCCTTCTGCTCCTCCTCCTCCTTCTCCTCCTCCTCCTTCTCCTTTTCCTTCTCCTCCTCCTTCTCCTTTTCCTTTTCCTTCTCCTCCTTCTCCTTCTGCTCCTCCTCCTCCTTCTCCTCCTCCTCCTCCTCCTTTTCCTTCTCCTTCTGCTCCTTCTCCTCCTTCTCCTTCTGCTCCTCCTCCTCCTCCTTTTCCTTTTCCTTCTCCTCCTCCTCCTCCTTCTCCTCCTTCTGCTCCTCCTCCTCCTCCTCCTTCTCCTTTTCCTTCTCCTCCTCCTTCTCCTCCTCCTTCTCCTTTTCCTTTTCCTTCTCCTCCTTCTCCTTCTGCTCCTCCTCCTCCTTCTCCTCCTCCTCTCCTCCTTCTCCTTTTCCTTCTCCTTCTCCTCCTTCTCCTCCTTCTCCTTCTGCTCCTCCTCCTCCTCCTTCTCCTTTTCCTTCTCCTCCTCCTCCTTCTCCTTCTCCTCTTTCTGCTCCTCCTCCTCCTTCTCCTCCTCCTCCTTTTCCTCCTCCTCCTCCTCCTCCTCCTTCTCCTCCTTCTCCTTCTGCTCCTCCTCCTCCTTCTCCTTTTCCTTCTCCTCCTCCTCCTCCTCCTCCTTCTCCTCCTCCTTCTCCTTCTCCTCCTTTTCCTTTTCCTTCTCCTCCTTCTCCTTCTCCTCTTTCTCCTTCTGCTCCTCCTCCTCCTTCTCCTCCTCCTCCTTCTCCTTTTCCTTCTCCTCCTCCTTCTCCTTTTCCTTTTCCTTCTCCTCCTTCTCCTCTGCTCCTCCTCCTCCTTCTCCTCCTTCTCCTTCTGCTCCTCCTCCTCCTCCTCCTTCTCCTTTTCCTTTTCCTTCTCCTCCTTCTCCTTCTGCTCCTCCTCCTCCTTCTCCTCCTCCTCCTGCTCCTCCTCCTCCTTCTCCTTTTCCTTCTCCTCCTCCTCCTCCTTCTCCTCCTTCTGCTCCTCCTTCTCCTTCTCCTCCTCCTCCTTCTCCTTTTCCTCCTCCTCCTCCTCCTTCTCCCTTCTCCTTCTCCTCCTTCTCCTTCTCCTCCTTCTCCTTCTGCTCCTCCTCCTCCTTCTCCTCCTCCTCCTTTTCCTTCTCCTCCTCCTCCTTCTCCTCCTCCTTCTCCTTCTCCTCCTTCTCCTTTTCCTTCTCCTCCTTCTCCTTCTGCTCCTCCTCCTCCTTCTCCTCCTCCTCCTTTTCCTCCTCCTCCTCCTCCTCCTTCTCCTTTTCCTTCTCCTCCTCCTCCTCCTTCTCCTACTCCTCCTTCTGCTCCTCCTCCTCCTTCTCCTCCTCCTCCTCCTTTTCCTCCTCCTCCTTCTCCTCCTCCTTCTCCTCCTCCTTCTCCTTTTCCTTTTCCTTCTCCTCCTTCTCCTTCTCCTCCTTCTCCTTCTGCTCCTCCTCCTCCTTCTCCTCTCCTTCTCCTCCTCCTTCTCCTTTTCCTTCTCCTCCTCCTTCTCCTCCTCCTCCTCCTCCTTCTGCTCCTCCTGCTCCTCCTCCTCCTCCCTTTCCTTCTCCTCCTTCTCCTTCTGCTCCTCCTCCTCCTTCTCCCTCCTCCTCCTTTTCCTTCTCTACTCCTCCCTCCTTCCTCCTTCTCCTCCTTCTCCTTCTGCTCCTCCTCCTCCTTCTCCTTCTCCTCCTCCTTCTTCTTCTTCTTCTCCTCCTCCTCTTCCTCCCCAGAACACCCAATTTCTTTAATTATTATTATTAGAGTTGAAAGGGACCATAAGGTCATTAAGTTCAACCCCCCGCCCAAGCAGGAAATCCTTTAGCACCCCTGTCAGATGGCAGTCCAATCTCCTCTTGAACGTGTCCAGAGTTGGGGAGTTCACAACCTCCACAAGCAGGCTGTTCCACTGGTTGATCGCTCTGACCATCAGGAAGTTCTTCATTATTTCCAGTTGAATCTCTCCTTGGTCAGCTTCCAGCCGTTGTTCCTCATCCAGCCCCCTGGAAAATAGAGTGACCCCCTCCTCTCTGTGGCAACCCCTCAAATACATGTATACTGCTATCATGTCCCCCTGGCCCTCCTTTTCTCTAGGCTATCCATGCCCATCGCTCTTCATAAGTCTTGGTTTCTAGTCCCTTCATCAGTTCGGTTGCTCTTTTCTGCACCAATTTGCATTGAAAGATGTTGAAAGAAAATGCATACACCACACCCAAAGTGTGGTAGTAGAAATTTTGGTAGCCCTTCACTGAGTCAAACAATTCTCCAAAGCACCTGTGGTTTAACAAGAAGCAATGGGTGGAAACTAAAGAAGGAAAGAAGAAACTTAGAACTAAGGAGAAACTTCCTGACAGTTAGAACAATTGATCAGTGGAACAGCTTGCCTCCAGAAGTTGTGAATGCTCCAACACTGGAAGTTTTTAAGAAGATGTTGAATAACCATTTGTCTGAAGTAGTGTAGGGTTCCTGCTTAAGCATGGAGTTGAACTAGAAGACCTCCAAGGTCCCTTCCAACTCTGTTGTTGTTATTGTTTGTTACAGACATTGGAATAAAAATCTAATTTTAAGAACTTTAATAATAATGTACACAGAACCCTGGACCATGAATTATCTGCAGAAGGTGGCTGCTGCTTTCTCAGCAAAAATGTAGTCAGATAAGTCTACCAAAACAAATTGGAAAAGATATTCAGGTGCTGACATGTGTCTAGCCATATAAAGATCAGAATAGTGCAAGGAATAATGTTCCCTGTAACCTGCTAAGGGAAGGAAAATTCAACTCTGAAGAGGCAGGATGGGAACAGTGCTGAGATATCCAAACTCTAGAGTTGGAGAAGGCTCCTGAGAACCTGAATGGGCAGTCAAAGATACAAGGCTAAAACATACAAAGAATGGTTGCAGGCAATTGGGTACAGTGGTACCTCATGATACGAACCCCTCATCTTACGAACAACCCGAGATACGAACCCGGGGTTCAGAAAATTTTTGCCTCTTCTTACGAACTTTTTTCTTCTTACAAACCCGCTGCCACCGCCGAGAAGCCCCGCCACCTGGCTGTCACTTTTTGAAACAGCCGGGGAGCTTCCCAGTGTCCTCCTGAACCCGAACGCCAAACCCGAACTTCTGGGTTCGGCGTTCGGGAGGTCGCCGAGAAGCCCCCCGGCTGTTTTAAAAGGTGACAGCTGGGCGGCGGGGCTTCCCAGCGGCCTCCCGAACGCTGAACCCGGAAGTTCAGCAAAAGTTCGGGTTCGGGAGGCCGCTGGGAAGCCCCGCCACCTGGCTGTCGCTTTTTGAAACAGCCGGGGGGCTTCCCAGCGTCCTCCTAAACCCGAACACCAAACTTGAACTTCTGGGTTCGGCATTCGGGAGGCCGCCGAGAAGCCCCCCGGTTGTTTTAAAAGGTGACAGCCGGGTGGCGGGGCTTCCCAGCAGCCTCCCGAATGCCGAACCCGGAAGTTCAGCAAAAGTTCGGGTTCGGGAGGCCGCTGGGAAGCCCCGCCGCCCGGCTGTCACTTTTTAAAACAGCCAGGGGGCTTTCCAGCATCCTCCTGAACCCGAACGCCGAACCCAGAAGTTCGGGTTTGGCGTTTGGGTTCAGGAGGACGCTGGGAAGCACCCCCGGCTGTTTCAAAAGGTGACAGCCGGGCGGCAGCATTTTTTTGCAGGTTTTTTTTTTTGCATAGTTTAATAGATTTTACATTGTTTCCTATTGGAAACAATGTTTCGTCTTACAAACATTTTGTCTTACGAACCTCCCCCTGAAACCAATTAGGTTCGTAAGACGAGGTATTACTGTACGTCTATTCTAATGAAAAGAAGGACTAGGGGTTTCAGTTTCAGTTTCAGTTTAATCAGATTTGTATGCCGCCCCTCTCCGCAGACTCGGGGCGGCTCACAACAGTAGCAATACAATAAGACAAATCCAATATTTAAATTAATTTAAAAACACCACAAATTAAAAAAAAAAAAAAAAAACCAATCATACACACTAACGTACCATACATAAATTTTATAAGCCTAGGGGGAAAGAACATGTCAATTCCCCCATGCCTGACGACAGAGGTGGGTTTTAAGGAGCTTACGAAAGGCTAGGAGGGTGGGGGCAACTCTGATATCTGGGGGGAGTTGGTTCCAAAGGGTCGGGGCCGCCACAGAGAAGGCTCTTCCCCTGGGTCCCGCCAACCGACATTGTTTAGTTGACGGGACCCGGAGAAGGCCAACTCTGTGGGACCTAACTGGTCGCTGGGATTCGTGCGGCAGAAGACGGTCCCGGAGATATTCTGGTCCAGTGCCATGAAGGGCTTTATAGGTCATAACCAACACTTTGAATTGTGACCGGAAACTGATCGGCAACCAATGCAGACTGCGGAGTGTTGGTGTGACATGGGCAAATTTAGGGAAGCCCATGATAGCTCTCGCAGCTGCGTTCTGCACGATCTGAAGTTTCCGAACACTTTTCAAAGGTAGCCCCATGTAGAGAGCATTACAGTAGTCGAGCCTCGAGGTGATGAGGGCATGAGTGACTGTGAGCAGTGAGTCCCGGTCCAAATAGGGCCGCAACTGGTGCACCAGGCGAACCTGGGCAAACGCCCCCCTCGCCACAGCTGAAAGATTTTTCTCTAAAGTGAGCTGTGGATCGAGGAGGACGCCCAAGTTGCGGACCCTCTCTGAGGGGGTTAGTGACTCCCCCCCCAGGGTGATGGACGGACAGATGGAATTGTCCTTGGGAGGCAAAACCCACAGCCACTCCGTCTTATCCGGGTTGAGTTTGAGTCTGTTGACACGCATCCAGACCCCAACAGCCTCCAGGCACCGGCACATCACTTCCACTGCTTCACTGACTGGACAAGGGGTGGAGATGTAAAGCTGGGTATCATCTGCATACTGATGATACCTCACCCCATGCCCTTGGATGATCTCACCCAGCGGTTTCATGTAGATATTAAATAGTAGGGGGGAGAGGACCGACCCCTGAGGCACCCCACAAGGGAGTAACCTAGAGGTCGACCTCTGACCCCCCACTAACACCGACTGCGACCGACCAGAGAGGTAGGAAGAGAACCACTGAAGGACAGTGCCTCCCACTCCCAACCCCTCCAGCCGGTGCAGAAGGATACCATGATCGATGGTATCGAAAGCCGCTGAGAGGTCAAGAAGCACCAGGACAGAGGATAAACCCCTGTCCCGGGCCCGCCAGAGATCATCCATCAGTGCGACCAAAGCAGTTTCCGTGCTGTAGCCGGGCCTGAATCCTGACTGCTGAGGACCTAGATAATCGGCTTCTTCCAAGGACCGCTGGAGCTGGAGCGCCACCACCTTCTCAACAACCTTCCCCATAAAGGGAAGGTTGGAGACTGGTCGATAGTTGTTGAGAATGGCTGGGTCCAGGGAAGGCTTCTTGAGGAGGGGGCGCACAAGTGCCTCCTTGTAGGGATCCGGGAAGGACCCCCTCCCCAAAGAAGCGTTGACAATCTCCTGGACCCAGCTCCGTGTCACCTCCCTGCTGGCCGAAACCAGCCAGGAGGGACACGGATCCAGTAAACAGGTGGCGGAACTCACAGCTCCAATGGCCTTGTCCACTTCATCAGGTGTCACCAGATCAAACTCTTCCCAGACAGGTTTACAAGTACGTGCCCCAGTCACCTCAACTGACTCGTTGTCAGTCGACTCTGTATTCCAATTGGAGTCGAGGTCCGCTCGGATCCGAGCGATTTTATCAGCGAAAAACGTGTTAAAATCCTCAGCACTACTCTGCAAGGGCTCCCCAACTCCCCCCTGATTAAGAAGGGAGCGGGTCACCCTAAACAGAGCGGCCGGGCGGGATTCCGCTGATGCAATCAAGGCGGAATGATACGCGCATCTTGCCACCTTGAGCGCCACTTTGTAAGTCTTAACATGTGCTCTTACAAGTGTTCGATCGGATTCGGACTTACTCTTCCTCCATCGCTTCTCTAGACGTCTCTTCTGGCGTTTCAACTCCCGGAGCTCCTCGTTGAACCATGGAGCTCTACGGGGTCTAGTGCCGCGGAGAGGTCGCAACGGCGCAATTCGGTCAAGAGCCTCCGCTGCAGCCTTGTTCCAGGCCTCCGCCAGAGACTCTGCCGAACTGTGTACGAGTGTATCTGGAATAACCCCAAGCGCCTTCTGAAAGCCCTCTGGATCCATCAGGCGTCTGGGGCGGAACATCTTAATTGGTTCCGCCTCCCTGCGGGGAAGGATTGGAGCCAGGAAGTCAAGCCGCAGTAGAAAATGGTCTGACCATGACAAAGGCAACACTTCTAAGCCCCTTAGTCTCAGACCATTACTCAGTTGTTCAGAGAGGAATACCATGTCGGGTGCATGCCCCCCCTCGTGAGTCGGACCCTGTACTACTTGGGTCAGGTCCATGGCTGTCATGGTGGCCATGAACTCCTGTGCCAGTCCAGAGGTTTCACCGAGCGACGGCAGGTTAAAGTCCCCCAAGACAATAAGTCTGGGGAACCCCACCGCCAACCCGGCTACCTCCTCGAGTAGCACAGGCAGGGCTTGTGACACGCAGCTGGGAGGCAGGTACGTGAGAAACAAGCCCACCTGGACCCCTAAGTCCAACTTCACCAGGAGGGACTCGCAACCCGCAATCTCTGGAGCAACGAGTCTACGTAAGCCAAGGCTCTCCCTGGCTATAATAGCCACTCCTCCCCCCCTTCCCTGGGGTCGAGGCTGGTGCCATATCTGAAACCCGGCTGGGCAAATTTCAGAGAGAGGAACTCCTCCCTCTGGGCCCAGCCAGGTTTCAGTAACACATGCCAGGTCGGCCTCCTCATCCAGGATCAGATCCTGGATGAGGAGAGCTTTATTTACCACCGACCTGGCATTGAGTAGCAGCAGCTTGAGCCCAGGGCCAGAATTACACTCATCACCAGCACCCAGGATTGGGTTCACAGAGCCGGAACAAGGGATCGTTATTAAGCAACGATCTCTTGTTCCCCTGGAACGGCTAGCTCTGTGGCCCCCGCCATGATGTGGGGTGATGTGATATGAGTCTCCCAATACTTGAAGGGCTAGGCAAAGAATCAGAATAGAGCTGGAAAGGACCATGGAGATCTTCTAGTCCAGCCCCTTGCTCAATCAGGAGATTTTATACCATTTTAGATAAGTGACTGTTCAGTCCTTCAAAGCCTGCAGTGATTAATCTCACACGATTTCTGGGAGCAAAGTGTTCCACTAGTTGTTGTTGTTGTTGTTGTTGTTGTTCTTGTTGTTGTTCTTGTTCTTGTTATTATTATTATTATTATTATTATTATTATTATTATTATTATGCTGGATTTCGTATTTCATCACCAGTCGGGCACTTCCCAAGCACCTAGGACTGCGTGATGTAGCGGCAAATTATATGTGTTGATCCCAGTAAAATGGCCTTTTGCAATTGACAAATGGAGATTTTGTCAATTCTGATGGTTTTCAAATGTCCGATGTGATCCTTTGGCACTGCGCCCAGCATGCCAAGGACCTCTGGGACCACTTTCACTGGCTTATGCCAGAGTCGTTGCAGCTCGACTTTTAGATCTTCGTATTTCACTAATTTCTCTAGCTGCTTCTCCTCAATTCTGCTGTCTCCTGGGATTGCGATGTCGATGATCCATACTTTCTTTTTCTCCATGATCACAATGTCTGGTGTGTTATGCTTCAGAATCTGGTCGGTCGGAAGTCCCACAATAGTTTTGCTTGCTCATTTTTGACCACTTTTTCGGGCTTATGATCCCACCAGTTCTTTGCCACTGGGAAATGGTAGTTCAGGCACAAGTTCCAGTAGATGATGATGATGATGATGATTATTATTATTATTATTATTATTATTATTATTATTATTATTATTAAAAACTTACGTGCCAAGTTTCAAGTTTGTAGGCTTTGCGATTCTGGAGATTTTGTGTTGAGTGAGTGATATTTGGCTTTTATATATATGGAAGATTATATAAAAGTATAATATCCTAAATAAAAAATATTATACAAAACTATAAAGAGGAGGTGATAAGTCACCTGGCAAAGCCAAGGGAAATAATCAAAACCATAAAAAAGTGAAACTTAGAATGTTTTGGACCTGTGATGCGACACCCAAAAATATACTCCATACTTCACTTGATTCTCCGAGGAAAGACTGAAGGCCAATGAGGTCCAGACCAAACCTTGAACCTTGAACCTTGGCTTCAAAATCCAAGGGACCACTTTGGACAAAACTCAACAGCACATGTTTGTGCGGTTGTTGATAAAAATAGGATTGCCAACATGATTGCCAATGTCCGATACATATATGCTTTATAGAAACATAGAAGCATAGAAGATTGAAGGCAGAAAAAAGACTTCATGGTCCATCTTGTCTGCCCCTTTCTGTATTTTATCTTAGGATGGATATATGTTTACCTCAGGCATGTTTAAATTCAGTTACTGTGGATTTACCAACCACGTCTGCTGGACGTTTGTTCCAAGCATCTACTACTCTTTAAGTAAAATAATATTTTCTCATGTTGCTTTTGATCTTTCCCCCAACTAACTTCAGATTGGGTCCCCTTGTTCTTGTGTTCACTTTCCTATTAAAAACACTTCCCTCCTGAAACTTATTTAACCCTTTGACATATTTAAATGTTTCGATCATGTTCCCCCTTTTCCTTCTGTCCTCCAGACTATACAGATTGAGTTCATTAAGTCTTTCCTGATACGTTTTATGCTTAAAACCTTCCACCATTCTTGTAGCCCGTCTTTGGACCCGTTCAATTTTGTCAATATCTTTTTGTAGGTGAGGTCTCCAGAACTGAACCCAGTATAATTCCAAATGTGGTCTCACCAGCTCTCTATTCAGCGAGATCATAATCTCGTTCTTCCTGCTTGTTATACCCCTAGCTATGTAGCCAAGTATTCTACTTGCTTTCCTGACCACACTATTTACCCATTTTGAGACTGTCAGAAATCAGTACCCCTAAATCCTTCTCTTCTGACGTTTTTGCTAACACAGAACTGCCAATACAACTTACCTATTCAAATAATGTTATACTTATATGCATGTTATCAAATACATACTTGACTACAAAAATAACTAGAAATGCAATAGATTGTACTGTGTGCATCTGATTGCAAATCCTACACAGACATAGAATTCATGTACACTTCTGCAATAGTTGTTATAAATAAAATAAAATTTTTAATAAGCATTCACTTTGTTGATTTTTGCTTCTCCCAAGAGCATTCACTCATTTACAAACTCATTTAATAGATCATTGCTATTAAGAGTTAAAAAATAAAATAAATGCATGACGAACCCCTGAAGATTTGCCAGCTGGGCCGACAGCTTGTCTCTTGTGCCTCTGATATGCTGACAAGCACATTTTCAGATTTAATAATTAGTAGGCCTCCTTCGCCCCCCCCGCCCCCCCCCATAATGATTAGAGAGCCCTCTGAAAAATTAATCCTTTCCTACAGAAGAGAATATCTGTAAGTTCAGCATTGAATTATGGAGTTTTGGATATTCTCTGAACGTGATGGTTTTGTTCGTAGACATTTCATCACTCAAATAGGTTACAGACCAGGGCGCTGGTGACGTTGCCTGTTGTGGTTCAGCCTGGGACCCCTCCGGGAATGGCTGACTTGCTGTCGGCTTCCAGCTCAGAGGGAGAGGCTGAGGACCAGGAGGTGCAGACTGACGAGGAAGAGGAATCCCAGGCTGAAGACGAAGGACAGCCAGAGTTCCACCAGGGGGAGCTCTCCCCAGCAAGCAGCCTGGAGTCCCTGGGGGAAGATGCTCACGACATCATAGATATGCGACAAAGGAGAGCTAATCAGAGACGAACTCAATTGGCTAGGTATTTCCAGCATTAGAGGTCACAGCTGGGTTTGGGTGTGGTGCTCTTGGGAAAGGATAAAAGGCGGCCCCACCCTTCCTGGCTTGTGGAGTTTTATCTTGGAGATTCGTGAGACCTGTCTGTGAACTTTGGTGGCTACAATCCTGGTTTGTGCCTTGGACTATTGAAACCTTGGGGGGGGGGGGGGGGTGCCAGCAAGAAACTTGTGGAATTGACTGGACATCAGGACCCTGCTGTAACGTATGGTAACCTGTCTGCTGTGAAGACAGGTTTTCCTTTGTGCTTATTTTTTCCTGTTATAAAATACTGTTGGATTTTACCAGAGTGTCTGGCTGTTTTTTCAGTGGGTGTGGAGGTCTGGGAAAACCCAGACAGAACATTGCCTAGTTAGGTAATGAAATGTTTGCAAGCAAATCACCAAGTTGAGAGAGCATCATGGACTTTCTTCATGGAAAATGGGACAGAAGTCCATTGTTCCTACCACAGATGGCAGAAAGCTCTGTATCTCAATAGCTAGAAGCTGCTGCCTCCTCCACGTCGTCTTCCACCTCCTCTATTGGGGGAACGTATACAGTTTACGCATGGCATGATTGTGTTGTATGGTTCCAATGTTGGGTTTTAGAATATTTTGTTACACTGTCACAATTTTGTTGTGAGCCTCCCTGAGTCTACGGAGAGGGGCGGCATACAAATCTAATTAATAATAATAATAATAATAATAATAATAATAATAATAATAATAGTAGTAGTAATAGTAATAGTAATAATAATAGTAATAATAACAGTAACAGTAACAGTAACAGTAACAGTAACAGTAACAGTAATAGTAATAGTAATAGTAATAATAAAATAATAATAATAATAATAATTGTTGTTGTTATTTGTTATTATTATTATTATTAATTATTATTATTATTCCAATGATGACAAATATTTTTGGCTCTGTGTACATGTGATAGCATCAGTGAAGAGCTGCAAAAAAATTTACTACTACACTGTGGGTGTGGCTTATTTTTTGGGTGTGTCTTGCCGGCCATGGGATCAGAGGGCAGTGGCTTGATGATCATGTGACTGCTGGGGTAGCTTAAAGGTCAAGTGACTGGCTTAAAGGTGGCCAACTTAATGTCACTCACGTCAAGGGTTTGGGTTAGGGTGCCTGGCCTCTCCTCGCCTCAAAGAGATACGATTTCCCTCTCTATTTACTATTACTGAACATCCAAAATATATGATTTAATTCTATGTATTTATGCCACGTGTGTACACATATATTACACACAGGCGCACAAAAATATACATTGTCTACTATATAGACTGTATGTGTATGTACACATACACATGCACGCACAGCTCTTCTAAAATTATACACATTCAACCTCATTTACTGCAATAGGAAAAACAGACCCAGAGTCCAGAAGGGGAGAAAAAGAAAACAAATCAAAATTTTTCTACCGGTAGCCCCATGTAGAGAGGGTTGCAGTAGTCAAGCCTCGAGGTGATGAGGGCATGAGGGACTGTGATAGGGCTGCAACTGTTGCACCAGGCAAACCTGGGCAAACGCCCTCCTCGCCACAGCCGAAAGATGTGCGGAATCGGTATGCAGAACTGGTAGAAAAATTTTGATTTTTTTTTTCTTTTTTCCCTCTCCTGGGCTCTGGGTATGTTTTTCCTATTGTAGTAAAGGACTTGGGTTGCCCCCTAGGTTCAGCCTGGGGGTTACTCCCTCCCTCTATTAAATCATTTTTGCGAAACGGAATTCACGTGAGCGAGAGAGAGGGGAAAAAAACAATTTCCTTCTTCCAGAGACTTCAACCAAAAGGCTGGAAAAAATCCTTCCCCAAAATAAAATAGTGAGCTAACACAAAGCATTGCTATGCAAAGCCTTTGATGCCACCTACCAGTACACAAATCCTACGGCTTTTAAATCTAATCCCAAAGCAATAGGCATATCAGTCTTACCCAGATGAACACAATAATTAAAGTTTGTGGCAGAAGCTACTGTTATTTTTCCTGCATATACCTCTCTCTCTGTTCTTTGGAGAGTGCACACACACCTGCTCAAGGATTCTTCTTCTCTTGCTAAGTATCAGTAGGAAGAATCAGAGAATCAGAGAGTTGGAAGGGACCTTGGAGATCTTCTAGACATTATGGTGAAAGAAAGAAAGAAAGAAAGAAAGAAAGAAAGAAAGAAAGAAAGAAAGAAGAAGAAAGAGGAAGGAAGGAAGAGAGAGAGAGAAAGGAAGGAAGGAAGGCAGGCAGGAAGGAAGGGAGAGAGAGAGAGAAAGAAAGAAAGAGAAAGAAAGAAAGAAAGAGAAAGAAAGAAAGAGAAAGAAAGAGGAAGGAAGAAAGAAAGAAAGAGAAAGAAAGAAAGAAAGAGAAAGAAAGAAAGAAAGAGGAAGGAAGGAAGAGAGAGAGAGAGAGAAAGAAAGAAGAAAAAGAGGGAGGGAAGAAAAGAAGGAAGGAAATGAAGTAAGTGAAGGGAAAAAGAAGAGGAGAGGAAAAGGCAGAAAAGAAAAGAAGGCTGGGAAAGGAATGGAAGGGGGAAGAGGGAAAGAAGGGAGGAAATGAAGTAAGTGAAGGAAAAAAGATCAAGAGAGGGGAGGAAGGGAAGGAAAAGAGGGAAAGGAAAAGAAAGAGAAGGGAAGGGGAAGGAGGAAAAAGAACAGGAGAGGTGAGGTGAGGAAAAGGAAAGAAAGAGAAAGAGAGGAAGAGGAAAGAAGGAAGGAAGGAAGGAAGGAAGGAGGAAAAGTCAATAAATGTAGGGAAGATGTGTCTATTTCTGACATCTCTCTAAATCAGTTTGACAAATTGAATCGCACAGAAATTCGGTGGTGATTTCATTTTAAATGGAGTCCCTCTCTTGATATATTCATAAGAGGAGTGCAACTAGTATATATCTACAGTCTAAGCCTGAGAATTAGGTTATGCTAGTATAATAAAGAAAAAGACTCAAATAACTCCCAGCATGTTCCATTTGCTGACTAGCTTGGGTGCTATTTTGCAAATCCAGCAAAAGTTGGAGATTTAGTATAAGGGGATAAAGAACTTGCATAAGAATTTTCCTTTACTTAAAACATTTTGGCTTCCTTGAAAAAACCTTGAATGCTGCATTTTAATTGCAATCACTGAAGTCATCTAGAAGGTTCCATTTAGGTAAAATGAATAAATGGATAGACAGGCGTGAAACTAGAGCTGGAAAAATAACAATTCTTAATTATTAGAAGATGATATTGTAGCTCAGGATTGAAATAAGGGTTCCTTGGTGCTCTCTGGGCTTGGCTGTCTTCTTGCAGATGATTCATCATTACCCAACTAGAGGAAGAGGAGGAGGAGGAGGAGGAGGAGGAGGAGGAGGAGGAGGAGGAGGAGGAGGAGGAAGGACTGTGAGGTCCTTGGTAGTTGTCTGAGCTTGGTTTTCTTCTTGAAGACATTTCATTACCCAACTAGGTAACACCATCAGTGCTAGAAGGTATTGGGATTGAGGAGGAGGAGGAGGAGGGGGAGGGGGAGGAAGAGGAAGGACTGTGAGGTCCTTGGTAGTTGTCTGAGCTTGGTTTTCTTCTTGAAGACATTTCATTGCCCAACTAGGTAACACCATCAGTGCTAGAAGGTATTGGGAGGAGGAGGAGGAGGAGAAGGAAGAGGAGGAGGAGGAGAAGGGGGAGGGGGAGGAGGGGGAGGAGGAGGAGGAGGAAGGACTGTGAGGTCCTTGGTAGTTGTCTGAGCTTGGTTTTCTTCTTGAAGACATTTCATTACCCAACTAAGTAACACCATCAGTGCTAGAAGATAGTGGGATTGAGGAGGAGGAGGAGGAAGAGGAAGAGGAGAAGAAGGAGGAGGGGGAAGAGAAGGAGGGAGAGGAGGAGGAGGAGGAGGAGGAAGGACTGTGAGGTCCTTGGTAGTTGTCTGAGCTTGGTTTTCTTCTTGAAGACATTTCATTACCCAACTAAGTAACACCATCAGTGCTAGAAGATAGTGGGATTGAGGAGGAGGAGGAGGAAGAGGAAGAGGAGAAGAAGGAGGAGGGGGAAGAGAAGGAGGGAGAGGAGGAGGAGGAGGAGGAGGAGGAGGAGGAAGGACTGTGAGGTCCTTGGTAGTTGTCTGAGCTTGGTTTTCTTCTTGAAGACATTTCATTACCCAACTAAGTAACACCATCAGTGCTAGAAGATAGTGGGATTGAGGAGGAGGAGGAGGAAGAGGAAGAGGAGAAGAAGGAGGAGGGGGAAGAGAAGGAGGGAGAGGAGGAGGAGGAGGAGGAGGAGGAGGAGGAGGAGGAAGGACTGTGAGGTCCTTGGTAGTTGTCTGAGCTTGGTTTTCTTCTTGAAGACATTTCATTACCCAACTAAGTAACACCATCAGTGCTAGAAGATAGTGGGATTGAGGAGGAGGAGGAGGAGAAGGAGGAGGGGGAGGAGAAGGAGGAGGAGGAGGAGGAGGAGGAGGAGGAAGGACTGTGAGGTCCTTGGTACTTGTCTGAGCTTGGTTTTCTTCTTGAAGACATTTCATTACCCAACTAGGTAACACCATCAGTGCTAGAAGGTATTGGGATTGAGGAGGAGGAGGAGGAAGAGGAGGAGGAGGGGGAGGAGGAGGAGGAGGAGGAAAGACTGTGAGGTCCTTGGTAGTTGTCTGAGCTTGGTTTTCTTCTTGAAGACATTTCATTACCCAACTAAGTAACACCATCAGTGCTAGAAGATAGTGGGATTGAAGAGGAGGAGGAGGAGGAGGAGGAGGAGGAGGAGGAGGAGGAGGGACTGTGAGGTTCTTGGTAGTTTCATTACTCAACTCATCATTGATGCTCGAAGGGAGGAGATTAGGATGTCACCCCTAATCTGCAAACATCAGCTGCATCAACTACTCAAGGTGTTTCCCCACCAACTAATCAGGAAGTTTCAACACAGCCAACCAACCCACTTGCAACAGCTGAGCCAGCACTCCACACCCACCCACCAGTATTTATAGAGGGATGGCAGATCAGGTCACACTTTATTGGCCTGAGCACAAATCCAAAATCACCAGCCTGAAGATGGTGAGTGGGAATATAAAACGCATCTTAGTTTTGGGGAAAGAAAAGAAGGAAAAGAATCTGGCTAGTGTCCTAGGTCTTGTCAGCTTCAGCACATTCTTTTATCCCCTTGTGAGGGATTTAAAAAAAAACTATTTGGAGAGAGTAACAATAAAAGGGCTTGCAAGCCAGTAAGAACTGGGAACATCATTAGCACCTGGTTAGGGCAGGAAAGAAACATTTGGAGCAAGTAGAACAATGAAAAAAACCTGCAAATACTTAGGATTTGAAAAAAAACAGTCTTCCCAAAGAGTAACAATGAAAGAGCTTGTAAGAGCTGGGAACATTGTTAGCACCTTACTAGGGCTGGAAAGAAACATTTGGAGCAAATAGAGCAATAGAAAACCCTACAAAGACAGGGTTTGGAAAACATTCTTAATAATAATAATAATAATAATAATAATAATAATAATAATAATAATAATAATAATTTATTAGATTTGTATGCCGCCCCTCTCCGAAGACTCAGGGCGGCTCACAACAACAATAATAACAATGTTACAATAGAAACAAATCTAATATTAAAAAACAGCTTAAAAACCCATCATTTAAAAACCATGCAACACACACAAACCATACATAAATTGTAAAACCCTGGGGGAGGTGTCTCAGTTCCCCCATGCCTGGCAATACAGGTGGGTCTTAAGTAACTTGCGAAAGACAAGGAGGGTGGGGGCTATTCTAATCTCTGGGGAGAGTTGATTCCAGAGGGCTGGGGCTGTCACAAAGAAGGCTCTTCTCCTCGGGCCCGCCAAATGACATTGTTTAGTCGACAGGACCCAGAGAAGGCCAACTCTGTGGGACCTTATCGGCTGCTGGGATTCGTGCGGTAGAAGGCGGTTCCGGAGGTATTCTGGTCCAATGCCATGTAGGTCTTTAAAGGTCATTACCAACACTTTGAATTCTTCATAGTGAGTAACAATGAAAGAGCTTGCAAGTGGGTAAGAGCTGGGAACATCATTAGTACTGGAAAGAAGTATTTGGACCCATTCAATTTTGTCAATATCTTTTTGTAGGTGAGGTCTCCAGAACTGAACACCTACAAAAAGATATTGACAAAATTGAACGGGTCCAAAGACGGGCTACAAGAATGGTGGAAGGTCTTAAGCATAAAACTTATCAGGAAAGACTTAATGAACTCAATCTGTATAGTCTGGAGGACAGAAGGAAAAGGGGGGACATGATCGAAACATTTAAATATGTCAAAGGGTTAAATAAAGTTCAGGAGGGAAGTGTTTTTAATAGGAAATTGAACACAAGAACAAGGGGACACAATCTGAAGTTAGTTGGGGGAAAGATCAAAAGCAGCATGAGAAAACATTATTTCACTGAAAGAGTAGTAGATCCTTGGAACAAACTTCCAGCAGACATGGTAGATAAATCCACAGTAACTGAATTCAAACATGCCTGGGATAAACATATATCCATCCTAAGATAAAATACAGGAAATAGTATAAGGGCAGACTAGATGGACCATGAGGTCTTTTTCTGCCGTCAGTCTTCTATGTTTCTAAGTTAGGGCTTGGAAAACATTCCTCACAGATAGTAGCAATGAAACAACCTGCAAGGTAAGAGCTGGGAAGATTGTTATCACCTAGTTTGGGCTTGAAAAAAAAGCTTCAAAAAAAGCTACACTCAGAGTATAAGACACACCTGAATTTTAAACCTCTTTTAGGGAGGAAAAAGGTGTGTATTATTGTCTGAAAAATACAGTATATAGCATTAAATTAGTAGAACTTTGTTCTGACTCAGTAAATTATAACCCAGAGTCTACATAGCTTATCCAAGTTTCTGACGTTCTCCAGAGATTTTAATGAATAGGACAAAAGGTTATAAGTTTAGATTGTAACCAAATAAATGGAATTTAACTCATTTTTATTACCAAGAAGGCCAAAAAAAGATTTCACCTTCCTTTTGAACCTACTCAGCTCTTTGACTTGTCTGCTTTGGGGAGTATAAACCTTGGTATCTTCACAAAGGCCAGTGGGACCTCTGTACACAAAAAAAGACATTACTCATCCCGGCAAAAACTCTATCCTTAAAAACCTCCAGAACTTTGACCCAAGAAGATGCTGGTTCTCTGTGAATTTTCCTAAAACATCTCAGCTCTTCTCAGAGTTAGCTTCTTTGAACATGCCAGGTTCCATTCTGAGTCACATTCCTTCTTAATCTCTCTGGGATTCAGAACCCTTTCAAGAGCCCTGCTCCTGCGAAACGGAAGCAAACTTCACTCTGCCTGAACTCTCATTCCCTCTGGCTTGTATAAGGCCTTGGTGAGGCCACACCTGGAATACTGCATCCAAGTTTGGTCTCCACGATGTAGAAAAAGATGGTGAGAGTCTAGAGTGAAGAGAAAAGCAACACAGATAAGGGGCTGCAGACTAAAACATACGAGGGTTGCCCGGAAAGTAATGCGCCACATTTTTTTTTCTCAGCCTACAGTAATGGTACAAATGTGAAACTTTAAATATACAGTGATACCTTGTCTTACAAACTTAATTGGTTCCGGGACGAGGTTCTTTAGGTGAAAAGTTTGTAAGACGAAACAATGTTTCCCATAGGAATCAATGGAAAAGCGATTAATGCCTGCAAGCCCAAAATTCACCCTTTTTGCCAGCCAAAGTGCCCATTTTTCTGCTGCTGGGATTCTCCTGAGGGTCCCCTCCATGGGAAACCCCACCTCTGGACTTCCGTTGCCAGCGAAGTGCCTGTTTTTGCGCTGCTGGGATTCCCCTGCTGGGATTCCCCTGCAGCATTACAAAAACACGGAAGTCCGGAGGTGGGGTTTCCCATAGAGGGGAGCCTCAGGGGAATCCCAGCAGCACAAAAGAAGAGGCAAAAAAATCTTAAACCCTGGGTTTGTTTCTCGAAAAGTTTGTATGACGAGGCGTTTGTAAGATGAGGTATCACTGTACATTATTTGAATTGTCAGCAATGTGTGTGTATTTTGCGTTTCTTCAGACAGATAGCATAGCTGCAGTAGTGTTTCAAAATAGTGTCTGTAAGTGATGTACATTACAAGGAGCGTGTCATCATTGAATTTCTCACTTGCAGATGTTAGGTATGCTTAGGCAGGAAACCCTACACTACTTCAGACAGATGGTTGTCCAACATCTGCTTTAAAACTTCCAGTGTTGGAGCATTCACAACCTCTGGAGGCAAGCTGTTCCACTGATCAATTGTTCTAACTGTCAGGAAATTTCTCCTTAGTTCTAAGTTGTTTCTCTCCTTAAATAGTTTCCACCCATTGCTTCTTGTTCTACCCTCAGGTGCTTTGGTAAATAGGTTGACTCCTTCTACTTTGTGGCAACCCCTGAAATATCGTAACCCTGCTATCATGTCTCCCCTGGTCCTTCTTTTCATTCAACTAGCCATGCCCAGTTCCTGCAACCATTCTTCATATGTTTTAGCTTCCAGTCCCCTGATCATTTTTGTCGCTCTTCTCTGCACTCTTTCTAGAGTCTCAATATCCTTTTTGCATCGTGGCAACCAAAAGTGAATGCAGTATTCCAAGTGTGGCCTTACCAAGGCCTATAAAGTGGTATTAACCCTTCGTGTGACGTTGATTCCCATCCCTCTGTTAATACAACCTAGAACTGTGTTGGCTTTTTTGGCAACTGCTGCACACGGCTGGCTCATATTTTAAAATGGTTGTCCACTAGGACTCCAAGATCCCTCTCACTGCTTACAACAATAAATAGTGCATATAGTAAACAAAGTCAAATGCATGCATGGGTATGCATGCTTGCGCAGTGTGGCATGCATGGGGGGGTTGTGCGCCAGCACACACACGCACAAGCATGTGGGCACATGCTTATTTTTTGCACAGAAGAAGAAAAAGATTCACCATCACTGATCAAGGTACAGTGATACCTCGTCTTACAAACGCCTCGTCATACAAACTTTTCGAGATACAAACCAGGGGTTTAAGATTTTTTTGCCTCTTCTTACAAACTATTTTCACCTTACAAACCCACCGCCGCCGCTGGGATGCCCCACCTCTGGACTTCTGTTGCCAGCGAAGCACCCGTTTTTGTGCTGCTGGGATTTCCCTGAGGGTCCCCTCCATGGGAAACCCCACCTCTGGACTTCCGTGTTTTTGTGATGCTGCAGGGAAATCCCAGCAGGGGAATCCCAGTAGCGCAAAAACGGGTGCTTTGCTGGCAACAGAAGTCTGGAGGTGGGGTTTCCCATGGAAGAGAGCCTCAGGGGAATCCCAGCAGTGCAAACACGGGCACTTCAGCTGGCAAAAGGGGTGAACTTTGGGCTTGCACGCATTAATTGCTTTTCCATTGATTCCTAGGGGAAACATTGTTTCATCTTACAAACTTTTCACCTTAAGAACCTCGTCCCGGAACCAATTAAGTTTGTAAGACAAGGTATCACTGTATATTTTTATAGATAGAAGAACACGATTTGGGGCCATTTCCCTCGTCTTGTGGTGCCATGGCTCTCCGATTGTATTGACATATGGACCGTTTTAATTACTATACTGGGGCAGCTCAACCATCATTTCTCTCCAGAATGCTGGTACGGGAAAAACATTTTGTGGTTGTGAAAAATGAAAGGCTCAACACAGTTAGTCTTGCCTGCCTTAGCAGTATCAGACTCCTCACATCTACTGACTTTCAGGATGCAACATTTTGAAAAGTGCAACAAAGGTTCTTGAAGTCTTTTGTTTGTTTGACAAGCTTGGGAAGACACAAATTACATTACCCTGAGGGATGTAGACAAAGGGAAAGGAAAAGAAAGGAAATGACAACAGGAGCCCTCCTAATTGCTACAAGAAAGGGAGAAGATCAGGGAGGAAAGTGTGACGTTAAATTGATTTTGAGATTTAGTTGACTTTGGTGTGAGAATATGTGTTTTTTTTAAGCAGAAACAATTACAGTGATACCTCTTTTTGTGATACGAACCCGGTGCTTAAGGATAGCCTAGAGAAAAGGAGGGCCAGAGCGGACATGATAGCGGTCTACAAGTATACGAGGGGATGTCACAGAGAGGAGGGGATCACTTTATTCTCCAGGGCACCAGAGGGCCGGACGAGGAACAACGGCTGGAAGCTGACCAAGGAGAGATTCAACATGGAGATAAGGAGGAACTTCCTGACGGTCAGAGCGATCAACCAATGGAACAACCTAGCAGCGGACGTTGTGAACTCCAACACTCTGGACATTTTAAAGAGAAGATTGAACTGCCACTTGACTGGTGTGCTATAGGGTTCCTGCTTGGGCAGGGGGTTGAACTTGATGGCCTTCATGGTCCCTTTCAACTTTAACAATAAATAAAAAAAAATTGCCCCTTCTTCCAAACTATTTTCACTTTACGAATCTGAGCCGCCGCCGCTGGGAAGCCCCACCTCCAGACTTCCATTGTCAGCTGAAGCGCGGGAATTCCCCTGAGGCTCCCCTTGCTGGGATGCAAAGCAGCACTGGCAGAAATGAAAGGAATCCCACCTCTGGACTTCCGTTGCCAGCGAAGCGCCCGTTTTTGCGCTGCTGGGATTCCCCTGCTGGGATTCCCCTGCAGCATCACAATCACACGGAAGTCTGAAGGTGGGGTTTCCCAGCGGTGCAAGTCAAAAAGGGTGATTTGGGGATAGGTTTGCATGCATTATTTGCTTTTACATTGATTTCCATGAGGAAAATTGCTTCGTCTTATGAACTTTTCATCTTACGAACCTGGTCACGGAACGAATTAAGTTCGTAAGACGAGGTATCATTGTATATGATTAAAACCGAACAGTAAGAACAGTAAGGCAGTATCTGTACATTGCTGTTGCATTTTTGGAGAGGTTTTTTCTCTTATTGTGGTTATAAAAAAATACATCCATGCTCTTTCATTCTTTCCTTTCTTTTACCTATCCTCTTCCCGTTTCTCTCTTCTTATTCCTTCAACTTAGAAAATATTTTTACTAGCTTGTTATTAGTTAATATATATTACAGGAAATGCAACATCTACTATTATAACTTTAGGAAATTCTTCATTCTCTTTATTTACTGCTTATTTACTGTTTATCTACAATGTTTAAGAAATATAACATCTCTATTAAGAAGTTGATTTACTGTTTATTTACAACGTTTAAGAAATATAGTATCTCTTCCAAGAAGTATATGTATTACAATCTCTAGCTTACAATGTATAACTGTACTCCCTACCTTAACTGCTTGACTTTGTACCCCTCCCCTGTTTTCCTTTTATTCCTTTTTCATTATATTTATAAATAAAGTATATTTTTTTAAAAAAAAAACTTTGAAAGTATAGAAACAATAATAATCTTAATAAAAAAGGAAAATGGTATAACATTTTTTTAAAAAATACATCCATGACTTCCAACTGACAGTCAGAAGACTCCTTAATTTCGCAACACATGGACAGCTCCAACCTTAGTTTCAACTGAGAAACTGACTTTCTTAGGGACCTAGGAAGTTTTATAGTCCAACCCCCTTCTCAAGTAGGAAGCCCTCACTCAACAGTAGTAACTGTGAGATGGATCTTTGAGTCCTAGTAGGCAACCATTTAAATATGAGCTAGCCATGTGCAACTGCTGCCAAAAAAGCCAAAAAGGCTGCATTAACAGAGGGATAGAATCAAGATCACATGAAGTGTTAATACCACTTTATAAGGCCTTGGTAAGGCCACACCTGGAATACTGCTTTCAGTTTTGGTCGCCACGATGCAAAAAGGATGTTGAGACTCTAGAAAGAGTGCAGAGAGGAACAACAAAGATGATTAGATGATTGGAGACTAAAACATAGGAAGAACAGTTGCAGGAACTGAGTATGTCTAGTTTAATGAAAAGAAGGACACAAAAGCAGTGTTCCAATATCTCAGGGGCTGCCCCAAAGAAGAGGGAGTCAACCTATTCTCCAAAGCACTTGAGGATAGAAGCAGAAGCAATGGGTGGAAACTAAAGAAGGAGAGAAGCAATTTAGAATGAAGGAGAAAGTTCCTGACAGTTAGAACGATTGATCATTGGAACAACTCTCCTCCAGGAATTGTGAATTCTCCAACACTGAAAACTTTTAAGATGAGGTTTGTTGTGGTTCAGCCTGAGCCAGATCAAAGACCAGCTGTGTCTCTGCTGGCTCCATGCCCGGGGGAGGCTGAGAGCGGAGGGGAGAGTTCTGTACAGCCGGACAGTGGAGCCAGCAGTCAAGAAAGTGAAGATGAAGCAAGGCCTGGGAGCCCTGGGGAAGGGCTATCTCAAGCAAGTAGCTGTGATTCATTGGAGTCCCTGGATGACGAAGCACAAGCTATCATTAGTATGCGACAGAGACGCATAGCTCAAAGGAGAACTCAACTGTGTAGATATTATCAGAGTTGAATGAGGAGCACCTGGAGGTTGGGTGTGGTCCTCATTAGCAGGGAAAGGTTTATAAGACATGAGAACCATTTCGGCAGCGTGGAGTGTTATCAAAGAGGAGTTTTCTTTCAGCGTTTTTGTTCTTAGCTCGTGGCCCAGCAGTCTTGAAGACCGGTGGGAGGTTTGGGTCTGTTAGCTCAACAACCTCGTTTGGCATTAAGGATCCTGTGTTTCTGTATGAACAATTGCTTTCATGTTTCTTTTGGAGTTCCAGTGCTTTCCTGACTTGTAAGGAAATTTTCTGTTGGTTTCTTTGCTTTTTACCATTATAAAACTGTGTTTGGATTCAACTGGTGTGTCTGGCTTATCTTTTTGGGTTGGTCATAGCTTCCGGAGTGACCCAGACAGAACAAGGTTGAACACCCATCTGTCTGAAATATTATAGGGTTTCCTGCCTGGTTGGAGTAGAAGACCTCCACAGTCCCTTCCAACTCTGTTATTCTATTTTACTTGCCATGTCATGTGTCACAGTAACACTTTAGTATTACAGACAAATAGCTGTTCCATCTTTTCTTTAAACTATCCAGTGATGGGACAGTCACAACCTCCTAAAATTCTGACACATTTCTAAGAAAATGGGTGCGTACATTTTGCGATCAAAGGGCTCTGTAGGATGAGAGACTAGATGGTGAAAGTATCCTAAAAAAAGAAGAAGAAGGAAAGTCGTGGTAGGTTCTAAATTATTACTTTGAGAAAGTGAAACAGATGTGTGTCAACTAGAGCCATCTGCTCTTGAAGTTGTGTTGGGTCCCAGGTGGAAGAGCCAAGGGAACAATTTCTGAGTTTTCTCTTTGTTTTTTAATCTGCTCCAGGAAGGCCCAACTAACAGTGTGAAGAACAACTCAAATTTAGTGATGGGTGAACTGAACTCGCACAATTCGGGTCCGTACCGAATTTTGCGATGTTCAGTATGCCGAAAACGAACCGGAAATTTTTTCAAACTTCGGGCAAAGTTCAGGATCGTGTTCGGCATTTGGAGCTTTGACGTCACCGGCAGGTTGCTAAGGACGCCAAGGTGATCACTTCCTGGATTCCATGGAATCCAGGAAGTGATCACCTTGGCATCCTTAACAACCTGCCGGTGACATCAAAGCTCCGCCCCCAGAATCTCTTCATGGGAGGGATTCCCCGTTCAGGTTCGAGTTCAGGTTCGGTTCGGGTTCGACCGAATTTTGCATAACGTTCGTCCGAACTTGCCGAACCCGAACACCGTTGGGTTCGCCCACCACTACTCAAATTAGATTACCACTGATTTGAAATTTTGTGAAAGAAGCTCAGAGCCTTAAGGGACCAAGGTTATTCTCATTTCCAGCTCCAGAGCTACACTTGAAAAAGGCCTCAGCTGGTCAGCTAGGCTAAAGATGGAAAAATAGAGATTAACAGAGTTGGAAGGGACCTTGGAGGTCATTTAGTCCAACCCCCTCTGCCCAAACAGGAGACCCTACACCACTTCTGACAAACGGCAGTTCAATCTCTTCTTCAAAGCCTCCAGTGATGTAGCTCCCACAACGTCTGAAAGCAACTTCTCTCTCTATCAGAACATTTCTCCTTATTTCTAAGTTGAATCTCTCTTTGTTCAGTTTCCATTCATTATTGTGTTCTTTGTGTTTTAGCCTCCGGTCCCCTAATCATTTTAGTTGCTCTTCTCCGCACTTTTTTAAATACTGTGTGTTCCCTGAAAATAAGACCCTCTCTTATATTTTTTTTGAACCCTGAAATAAGTGCTTGGTCTTATTGGCACGCACTCAAAAGCGGGGGATCAGGGGATGTCTTATTTGGGGGAAAATAGGGTAGTGGGATGACCAGAGGTGGGTTCCTCCCAGTTTGCATCTGTTCTATAGAACCAGTAGTAAATCCATAGTGATGTCATAGAACTAATTCTTATTGCTAACCCAAACCTAATCCTAATGTTAAACTTAACCGCAACCCTAATATTAACCCTAAACTTCATCCCAAACTCAACTGTAACCCCTAGCCCCAATCCAAAACCCTTACCCCTACCCCCTACCCCCTACCTCCCACCTCCCATCTCCCACACCCTATCCCCTATCCCCTATCCCCTATCCATTATCCCCTATCCCCTATCCCCTACCCCCTACCCCCTACCCCCTACCCCCTATCCCCTATCCCCTATCCCCTATCCCCTATCCCCTATCCCTAACCCAACCCCAACCTTTAACTCAACCGTAACCCTTAACCCCAACCCTTAACCCCAACCCAAACCCCCTATCCCCTAATCCCCTAATCCCCTAATCCCCTAATCCCCTAATCCCCTAATCCCCTAATCCCCTAATCCCCTAATCCCCTAATCCCCTAATCCCCTAATCCCCTAATCCCCTAATCCCCTAATCCCCTATCCCCTATCCCTAACCCAACCCCAACCTTTAACTCAACCGTAACCCTTAACCCCAACCCTTAACCCCCTATCCCCTAATCCCCTAATCCCCTAATCCCCTAATCCCCTAATCCCCTAATCCCCTAATCCCCTATCTCCTATCCCCTACCCCTCACCCAACCCCAACCCTTAACTCAATCATAAAACCTAAGCCCAACCCAAAACCCCTATCCCCTAATCCCCTATCCCCTATCCCTAACCCAATCCCAACCCTTAATGCTAACCTAACACCAAACCCCAACCCTATCCCCTATCCCCTAATGCTAATTTTTGTTTGTTTTGGGTCTGTTACAAAGAGAGTTTATTTCTGGACAAATGAATGCCGAGATAGATGAACCAAGATTGAACAATCTCATGATGCTTTCAGGGCACATATTCCTCCCTTGACATCATTTCCAGTGAAATGTTTCTAAGTTAAGCATATGAACAGTCATTGTGAGTAGCCATTTATCTTCACACGTTTTCCTACATTTCTAAGCATTTAAGCATCAACTCCTGGAGATTTCTCTTGACGTACTTTGGGGACTGTGAATTAAGGATTCTGGAAGCTGCAAGCCTTTCCACCCGAACGAACCATTCCTGGTGGGAAGAAGTCACATCATCTCTCTTTATTAAATGCTTGACTTTTGTGACCTCTGCTCTGGGCATTGGTAACCTTGTCAATTATGAGAATCAAATAGGTAGGCCACTGAGATTCCTCCCACTCCTCCGCACAAGAGTCATGAATCAATTCATCCCATGGAGTCTTCTGCACAGACACATCCAGAGAAGGGACCTCGCCAACTTTCTGGGTCAATGCTTCCACTGCCACGCCACTGTTTCTTATTTCTAAGAAACTTTGCTAAAGTTCAGTGGAAATCCTACTTCCTGCAACTGAAACCAATTGTTCTTTCTCCTTCACTCTGGAACAAGAAAGACAAGGAGGTGGCTAGCTGATGAGAGCAAAATAGCTTGAAATAGAATAGAATAGAATAGAATTTTTTATTGGCCAAGTGTGATTGGACACACAAGGAATTTGTCTTGGTGCATAACCTGGCAACTTCAAATATCAACCAACAAATGCTCTACCCTCCACATCGGCAAAAAGAATCCAAACCACATATATGAACTGAATAAACAAATCCTCACTACCAACCAACACTCAGTAAAAGACCTCGGAATACTCATTTCAAATGACCTAAGTGCTAAAGCCCACTGCAACAATATCGCCAAAAAAGCCTCCAGAGTTGTTAACCTGATCCTACGCAGCTTTTGCTCTGGCAATCTCACACTACTCACAAGAGCCTACAAAACCTATGCCAGACCCATTCTCGAATACAGCTCATCTGCCTGGAACCCGCACCGCATCTCAGACATCAACACTCTCGAAAACGTCCAAAGATACTTCACCAGAAGAGCCCTCCACTCCTCCACTCGAAACAGAATACCCTACGAAAATAGACTAACCATCCTGGGCCTTGAAAGCCTAGAACTACGGCGTCTAAAACACGATCTAAGTATTGCCCACAAGATCATACGCTGCAACGTCCTTCCGGTCAACGACTACTTCAGCTTCAACAGAAACAACACAAGAGCACACAACAGATTCAAACTTAATACTAACCACTCCAAACTTGACTGCAAAAAATACGACTTTAACAATCGAATTGTCGAAGCGTGGAACTCATTACCGGACTCAATAGTGTCAACCCCCAATCCCCAACACTTCTCCATTAAACTCTCCACGATTGACCTCTCCCGATTCCTCAGAGGCCAGTAAGGGGCGTATATAAGTGCACTGATGTGCCTATCGTCCCCTGTCCAATTCTCTTTTCTTACCTCTTTTATCTTATATATTCTCTCCTCTATATATATTCTCTTCCTATCCACTTCCCTTCTTTTTACTTCCTATCTTTATATATATATTCCTAATGTATATTCTCTCTCATATGTATTGTATATTGGACAAAGAATAAATAAATAAAAAATAAATAAATAAATAAAATATGCTCTCAACGTACATAAAATAAAATATACATTTGTCAAGAATCATGTGGTACAACACTTAATGATTGCCATAGGGGTCAAATAAGCAATGAAAAAGCAATATTAATAAAAATCTTAGGATATACGCAACAAGTTACAGTCATACAGTCAACATGGGAGGAAATGGGTGAAAGGAATGATGAGAAAAACTAGCAGAATAGAAGTGCAGATTTAGTAGAAAGTCTGACAGTGTTGAGGGAATTATTTGTTTAGTAGAGTGATGGCGTTCGGGGAAAAACTGTTCTTGTGTCTAGTTGTCTTGGTGTGCAGTGCTCTGTAGCGACGTTTTGAGGGTAGGAGTTGAAACAATTTGTGTCCAGGATGTGAGGGGTCAGTAAATATTTTACCCGCCCTCTTTTTGACTCGTGCAGTATACAGGTCCTCAATGGAAGACAGGTTGGCAGCAATTGTTTTTTCTGCAGTTCTGATTATCCTCTGAAGTCTGTGTCGGTCCTGTTGGGTTGCAGCACCAAACCAGACAGTTATAGAGGTACAGATGACAGACTCAATGATTCCTCTGTAGAATTGAATCAGCAGCTCCTTGGGCAGTTTGAGCTTCCTGAGCTGGCGCAGAAAGAACATTCTTTGTTGTGCTTTTTTGATGATGTTTTTGATGTTAGGTGACCATTTTGGGTCTTGAGATATGATAGAACCTAGAAATTTGAAGGTCTCTACTGTTGATACTGTGTTGTCTAGTATTGTGAGAGGTGGAAGGGTGGAAGGGTTTCTCTTAAAGTCTACCACCATTTCTACGGTTTTGAGTGTGTTCAGTTCTAGATTGTTCTGGTCACATCACAAGGATAGTTGTTCAACTTCCCGTCTATATGCGGATTCATCATTGTCTCGAATGAGTCCGATCACTGTTGTATCATCTGCATCGATCTATACTAGTCTCCCTTTTCATTATCAGCAAAAATACACACACACATTCATACAAACACACACACATCAACTCAACCCAGACAAGACAGAGTGGCTCTGGGTCTTGCCTCCCAAGGACAATTCCATCTGCCCGTCCATTACCCTGGGGGGAGAATCATTGACCCCCTCAGAATGGGTCCGCAACTTGGGCGTCCTCCTCGATCCACAGCTCACATTAGAGAAACATCTTTCAGCTGTGGCGAGGGGGGCGTTTGCCCAGGTTCGCCTGGTGCACCAGTTGCGGCCCTATTTAGACCGGGAGTCACTGCTCACAGTCACTCATGCCCTCATCACCTCGAGATTCGACTACTGTAACACTCTCTACCTGGGGCTACCTTTGAAAAGTGTTCGGAAACTTCAGATCGTGCAGAATGCAGCTGCGAGAGCAATCATGGGCTTCCCTAAATATGCCCATGTTACACCAACACTCCGCAGTTTGCATTGGTTGCCAATCAGTTTCCGGTCACAATTCAAAGTGTTGGTTATGACCTATAAAGCCCTTCATGGCACCGGACCAGACTATCTGAGGGACCGCCTTCTGCTGCACGAATCCCAGCGACCAGTTAGGTCCCACAGAGTGGGTCTTCTCCGGGTCCCATCAACTAAACAATGCCGCTTGGCTGCACCCAGGGGAAGAGCCTTCTCTGTGGCAGCCCCGGCCCTCTGGAAACAACTCCCCCCCAGAGATTAGAATTGCCCCCACCCTCCTTGCCTTTAGTAAGCTACTTAAAACCCACCTCTGCCACCAGGCATGGGGGAATTGAGATACCCTTTCCCCTAGGCCTTTACAATTTTATGCATGGTATGTCTGTATGTATGCTTGTTTTTTTATTATAATGGGTTTTTAATTGTTTTTAGTATTGGATTATTGTTATACGCTGTCTTATTATTGCTGTTAGCCGCCCCAAGTCTCCAGAGAGGGATGAATGAATGAATGAATGAATGAATGAATGAATAAATAGTGTGTATTTGACTTTGACTTTGCTCTTATTGAATTTTCCACAAAGTTCCCTTTTAAATTGTGTCTTCTAGGGCACGAGCTAGAAGTGTTAGCTAGGATAATATAACCATGTTGGCCTTTTCAAAACTGTGCAGAATTTATCTTTTTAAGTCAGCTTCTAACTGTTTTAATCCATACTTAGGATAGGGTGGGGGGTTTTTTGGAGGAGGTGCATTACTGCATTGAAATTGCATTTTAGCACTCTGCCCAAACCTGTGTGAATAGGGTTGTAAGAAACTCTTCTTCCTGGAGAAATACATCTGTAAATTGAATAAGCGTTAAAAATTAAAATTAAAACAGTGAAGGGTGGTTAGTCCAGAATAGACGTTCATTGTACCTTGTCCCAAAAGTGGGTTTTTTTCAAAAGGCAACTGGACATTCCTTTTTCTGAAAAAGTTTTGCTTCTCATCCAATAAGCTGTTTTAAGATAAGGGGTTTTTTTATATAATGGTGTTTTTATAGTGTTGTTTATTTAATTTTGATTTCCCCCCCATTGTTATATATTAATATGTATTAATATGGATGGATAGATAGATAGATAGATAGATAGATAGATAGATAGATAGATAGATAGATGGTAGGTAGGTAGGTAGGTAGGTAGATAGATAGATAGATAGATAGATAGATAGATAGATAGATAGATAGATAGATAGATAGATAGATAGATAGATAGATAGATAGATTTCCTGACAGTCAGAACAGTTAATCAGTGGAAGAGTTTGCCTCCAGAAATTGTGAATGCCCCAACACTGGAAGTTTTTAAGCAGATGTTGGATAACCATCTGTCTGATGTGTAGGGTTTCCTGCCTTATATGTTAGCAATAGCACTTTTTAACAGAGCCAGCGTATTGCCCCCACAATCCGGGTCCTTGTTTTACCCACTTCGGAAGGATGGAAGGCTGAGTCTACCTTGAGCAGGTGATGAGATTTGAACTGCTGACCTGCAGATCTAGCAGTCAGCTTTAGACCAGAAGACCTCCAAGGTCCCTTCCAACTTATCACAGCAATAACAATAAAAGAAGAGCCTTCTGGAGATGCCAAAGGACCATGTCTTGTTCCTTTAGACCTGATCTTCTCTTAAATGAAGTCCTGATTTTGGGCGGGGGTGGGGCAACCTATCTCAAATATTGACAATGTTTTCTGACGAACTTGCATCCTACCAGAGTGCATTAAAAGCTTATTAACAAGGCTTTGCATTTTATGCCTGCAAATGGGAACTTGGCGTTATAACGAGGAATAATGAGTTCGCCATCGTGGCTCTTAATCTTCGGAGGATAGCAAAAAAAAAAAAAAATTGGAACGGCTGCCCAGGAAAGACAATAAAGGGGAAACATTCAAAATAATTGTTTCCAGTGGGATTATAGCATTGGAAAGGACACAGGCAGTAAAACATCTTGTCCAGAAAAGCCACTTAATTTTTCTGCTTTCCGAAACACGGCATGTGCACTGCCACTTTGAACAGATCACCAAGGGCATTTTAAAATTAAAATAAGCGGAAGAGGGATTGATGACTGGTGCTCGTTTCCCATTGGTCACCCTCCATGCTGCTTCCAAAGCAGGGAAATTTATGTATGTATGTATGTATTTATGCATGCATGTATGTATGTATTTATGTATGCATGTATTTATGTATGCATGTATGCATGTATTTATGTATGCATGTATTTATGTATGCATGTATGCATGTATTTATGTATTTATGTATTTATGTATGCATGTATGCATCTATGCGTGTATGCGTGTATGCGTCTATGCATGTGTGCATGTGTGCATGTGTGCATGTGTGCATGTGTGCATGTGTGCATGTGTGCATGTGTGCATGTGTGCATGTGTGCATGTGTGCATGTGTGCATGTGTGCATGTGTGCATGTGTGCATGTGTGCATGTGTGCATGTGTGCATGTATTTATTCATTTATTTATTTTGTCCAATGCATAATGAAGGTTAATGAGATTAACCGTGCAGAATATATATCAAAGGAAGGAAGGAAGGAAGGAAGGAAAGAAGGAAGGAAGGAAGGAAGAGCCTGGGTGGCGCAGCAGGTAGAGTGCTGTATTGCAGGCCACTGAAGCTGACTGTAGATCTGTAGGTCAGCGGTTCAAATCTCATCACCGACTCAAGGTTGACTCAGCCTTCCATCCTTCCATGATGGGTAAAATAAGGACCCGGATTGTGAGGGCAATATGCTGGCTCTGTTAAAAAGTGCTATTGCTAACATGTTATAAGCCGACCAGAGTCTAAGGAGAAGGGCGGCATAAAAATCGAATAAATAAATGTTTTGGCCTCATCAGCTAGCCACACCCTTACTGTGATTTGATCCAGCAGCTTCTGCCTTGTAAGGTAGAGAATTAACCTCTAGGTCACCAGACCTGATCCCTTCAGCTCTGTATATATATTCCATCTTTCCTATTTGCATGTCAGTAAATATTTTTAACATATGTTTTACTTGGTTATTTACAGTTTAGTTACAGGGGTTTTTTTTACTTTTACATTTATTTCTATACAGTGGTACCTCGAGATACGAGTTTAATTCGTTCCGGACCTGGGCTCTTAAGTCGAGCAGCTCTTATCTCGAACGACTTTTCCCCATAGGAATTAATGTAAATAATTTTAATTGGTTCCAGCCCTCAAAAAACTCACAAAGTTAGTCTAAATTATGCAGAAAGACAAGTTTTTAATGAAGAAATGTACATGTACATATAAATGAATAATGAAGTTTCTTTCACTTAACTTGTAAACTTTCTTAAACTTTTAAATTTACATATGTTCAACTTCTCTGCCACCCAATCCTGTAGGACAGAGGTCCCCAACCCTTTTTGCACCAGGGACCGGCTTTAAGCGATCAAGAGAGGAATGGGTGAATGAATGGACGGAGGGTGGGAAGGAAGGGGTTGGGGGTTGGGGGGATTCTGGAAAGCCCCCCAGGCCGGCAGCGACCTTTTAAAACAGCCGCGCCGTTTGCGAGCTAACTCCTGAAGCCAAACGCTAAAGGCGAACTTCCGCGTCCTGGGCTCTCAGCAAGGGGGTTGCATGAGAGACGTGGCAGTGTTCTCTCAGCGGAGGCTGGCGAAGGTGATATTCAATGTCGGGGGCGCACGGGCGGTTGCGCGCGCTCCCTATCTCCCTGCTAGCCCACTTGGAATGTGAAATTCAAAACAGCGTTGGGATCCCCCCACCCCCAGCATAAGCCAAGGACCCCCAGAGTGGGGCGGCAGAGGAGGCGACCGCCTCTCCACTCACCAAGTGCCGGGATACGAGCTGAGAAGAGCCGGGCTGGCTTACTTTCCTTCCTTTCCTCGCTGATGCAGAGCCACTCGAACAAAGCGTCACATCCCCCTGACGCTTTTGGCGGCAAAAGAGCCCAGCGTCGCTTCGGAAGGCGCCGAAAGCGTCAGAGGGGCGCGACGCTTTGTTCGAGTGGCTCTGCATCAGCGCGGGAAGGAAGGAAAGTAAGCCAGCCCGGCTCTTCTCGGCTCGTATCGCGGATTTGAGCTCGGGAGACGAACAAAAATGTCTCTCCTCTCCCAGCTCTTATCTCAAGTAGCTCTTATCTCGAGCAGCTCTTATGTCGGGGTTCCACTGTATATCTTTATTTCTCCATTCTAAACAGTCAAACAATTGATTCCAAACCTCATAGAAATCTGTTTCTTCTTTGCCTTTTATTTCCAATGTGAGGCTACATATCTCTGCACAGTCCAATATCTAATATATAACCGTACCACATGATTCTTGACAAATGTATCTTTTTCTTTTATGTACGCTGAGAGCATATGCACCAAGACAAATTCCTTATGTGTCCAATCACACTTGGTCAATAAAATTCTATTCTATTCTATTTTCATCATTTGGTGAGTTTTCAATTTGTAGAATTATGTATTGAAGTTGTTTCTTCATCTTTTTGTCAATTATTCCTAATAAAAATAGTCCCGGTTTAAATTCTCTTTGTACACCTATTATTTCATTATTTCATTTTCATTGTCTTTCATATGTTGTAAGCCATCCCAATTCCTGAGAGAGGCAGAATAATAATAATAATAATAATAATAATAATAACAACAACAACAACAACAACAACAACAACAACCACCATCATCATATTTTCTTGTACCCATCTCCTTATCTGTTCCCAACACTTTTTCAGGTTGGGTCATTGCCACCACATGTGATAAAAAGTTCCTTCCTTCCTTTTACACTTCCATCAGTTTGGTTTCATGTTTATATATATCTTTGCCAGTATTGCTGGTGTTAAATGCCACCTATAAAACCTTTTATATTGATTTTCTTTAAATGCAGTCGACAATGTAATTAGAAAAGTACAACTGGGCACGCGAGGTGTCCTGAGTTCCCTTCCAGCATATTAACGAAAGTAAGAACACCTTTTGCATCGAATTCTCTTACTCACCTTTATTCTTGACCCTTCTTCTAGCCATCTTCGCTCTTCATACTTTATCTCAATTCTCTTCTCTATGGCCTCGATTATTTCCGATTTAACTTTGATTGACTGTAAGTGGTGAATAGAACATTTAATAATTTGAAGTGCCATATTCAATCTTGTCACATCCAGGCTTGTATTGTGGCTTCTTCAGCAGTTTGCATCTCTGTCCATTATCTGTTCTCTTCTACACCGTAATGGGAACGTGGGCTTAGTAAACCTCTCAGAAAACACTTCCCCTAGTTTCTCTGACTGTAAAGGTGAGGTGGAGGGAGAGATCCTTAAAGACTGATAAGATTCCAATAGTGTAGTTGTACAATAAAGATAGAGCCAGTATTTCTTACATCGAGATACGTTATATACTATTTTACACAGTTAAAAAAGGAAAGATGTGAGACCTCTTGAGTCCAGCTTAGTCCATTCTTGACTCCAAACTTGACTGTAAAAAATATGACTTCAGTAACCGAGTTGTCGAAGCGTGGAACTCATTACCGAACTCCATAGTGTCAACCACAAACCCCCAACACTTTACCCTTAGATTATCCACAGTTGACGTATCCAGATTCCAAAAAGGTCAGTAAGGGGCGAGTACAAGTGCCCTAGAGTGCCTTCTGTCCCCTGTCCTATTGCTCTCCTATATCTCCTATACCATTCTTCTTTGCTATATTTTTTCTATTCTTTCATTGATATGTTTTATTCCTATTTCTTTTCTTCTATTCTTCCTTAGATATATTTCTCTACGAGTATATCCTTTATTACTTCATTATATATTTACTATATGTATACCCGATATAACCTGCATTGTGTAATGGACAAAATCAATCAATAAATTTAAAAAAAGTAAAAATAAATTCTTCAAATGCAGACACGAGGAAAACAAGGAATCCTGACCAATTGGTTCACAAACTTTATTCCATTATCCTGAAAGAAAATTAGTTGCTAAATTAAACTACTGGTTGATGACTTCTCTTATGTGATAGTAGCAGCTGGATACCTGTGCTTCGCTTCAAAATTGAACTCCTTAGCATGGAGATAGAATGTCTGAACTCCCTGCCTGCAGGCCGGATGAGTCGTGCACTGGCCACACCCACTGG
>NW_027248467.1:555000-667500 GCF_031021105.1 Erythrolamprus reginae
ATTTCCACTACTGGTCCTCCAGAACTACTCAAAATTTCCACTACTGGTCCTCCAGAAGTATTCAAAATTTCCACTACTGGTCCTCCAGAACTACTCAAAATTTCCACTACTGGTCCTCCAGAACTACTCAAAATTTCCACTACTGGTCCTCCAGAACTATTCAAAATTTCCACTACTGGTCCTCCAGAACTACTCAAAATTTCAGCTACTGGTTCTCCAGAACTACTCAAAATTTCCACTACTGGTCCTCCAGAACTACTCAAAATTTCCACTACTGGTCCTCCAGAACTACTCAAAATTTCCACTACTGGTCCTCCAGAACTACTCAAAATTTCAGCTACTGGTTCTCCAGAACTACTCAAAATTTCAGCTACTGGTTCTCCAGAACTACTCAAAATTTCCACTACTGGTCCTCCAGAACTACTCAAAATTTCCACTACTGGTCCTCCAGAACTACTCAAAATTTCCACTACTGGTCCTCCAGAACTACTCAAAATTTCAGCTACTGGTTCTCCAGAATAACTCAAAATTTCCGCTACTGGAGATTAGGACCAGTAGTGGAAATTTTGAGTAGTTTTGAAGAACCAGTAGTAGAAATTTTGAGTAGCTCAGAGAACCAGTAGCAGAAATGTTGGGTACTTTGGAGAACCAGTAGCAAAACTTTTGTGTAGTTCAGAGAACCAGTAGTGGAAATTTTGAGTAGTTCTGGAGGACCAGTAGTGGAAATTTTGAGTAGTTCTAAAGAACCAGTAGTGGAAATGTTGAGTAGTTTTGAAGAACCAGTAGTAGAAATTTTGAGTAGCTCAGAGAACCAGTAGCAGAAATGTTGGGTACTTTGGAGAACCAGTAGCAAAACTTTTGTGTAGTTCAGAGAACTGGTACAATAAATTTTGAGTAGTTCTGGAGGACCGGTAGTGGAAATTAGTACTGCACATGTGTGCATGTCAGCACAAAGTGCACATAATTAAATATTTATTTATTTATTTATTTATTCATTCATTTATTTGACTTCTATGCAGCCCAACCCCAAAGGACTCAGGGTAGTTTACAAACAATATAAGAAAGTATAGTTAACAATAAAAAAGAAGTCAAGTACAAATTAAAACGATAAGCCCAGTTAAAACCCACAACTCAGCAATCCAATCAAAACGTACATATCATTCAATAGGATTTGGCCATGAAAGATGTACAATTCATGGCCCCCAGGCCTGCAGGCAAAGCCAGGTCTTCGTAGCCTTTTGGAAGGGCAGCAGGGTGGGAGCAGTATGGACATCGGGGAGGAAATTGGTTCCATAGAGTCTGGGCAGTCACAGAGAAGGCCCTTCCCTGCGGCCCCGCCAACCTGCATTGCACTGTTTTATTATTGTTGTGAGCCACCCCGAGTCTTTAGGAGAGGGGTGGCATACAAACCAAATAAATAAATGAATGAATGAATGAATGAATGAATGAATAAACAAACAAACAAACAAACAAACAAACAAACAAATAAATACAAATCAAATCAAATCAAACCAAACCTTGGAGTCTTGGTGGACAATCAACTAAACATGAGCCAACAATGTGCAGCAGCAGGTAAAAAAGCCAACACAATCCTAAGCTGCATCAACAGGGGAATACACTCCAAGACTAGGGAAGTCTTAATACCACTCTACTATGCCCTGGTCCGACCACACCTGGAGTACTGTATTCAGTTCTGGTCACCACACTTCAAAAGAGACATTGAAACTCTGGAGAAGGTGTAAAAAAGAGCAACCAAGATGATTAAGGGATTGGAAACCAAGACTTACGAAGAGAGACTGAGGGAACTGGGCATGGATAGCCTAGAGAAAAGGAGGGCCAGAGCGGACATGATAGCAGTCTACAGGTATACGAGGGGATGTCACAGAGAGGAGGGGAACACTTTATTCTCCAGGGCACCAGAGGGCCGGACGAGGAACAATGGCTGGAAGCTGACCAAAGAGAGATTCAACATGGAGATAAGGAGGAACTTCCTGACGGTCAGAGTGATCAACCAATGGAACAACCTACCAGCGGCCGTTGTGAACTCCAACACTCTGGACATTTTTAAGAGAAGATTGAACTGCCACTTGACTGGTGTACTATAGGGTTCCTGCTTGGGCAGGGGGTTGAACTCGATGGCCTCCATGGTCCCTTTCAACTCTAACAATAAATCAAATCAAACCAAACCAAACCAAACCAAGTCAAATCAAATCAAATCAAATCAATCAATACCAGGCAAACTGAAAACCACCCCTGGTCTGCAAACAACCCACCACACTCTGAGAGCCCCATGGACTTCCGAGATGCTACTTCTGCAAACTATAGACCTCTGAGCAGTTAAAAGAAGCTCCACTTCTGGACAACTTTGCAAAAATTAAGAAGAAAGCAATGGAGATTGGAACACTCACCCGTCTTGGGCGGTGAAGGCAGAATTAACGTAGCTTATTGTGCTGCAGGCTTGAGAGGTGACGAAGGGAGACTGGTAGAGCGTTTATAAGCCGGCAATGTTGGTGGCTGGAAATTTAATTATTCCAAGTTGTTTGGGACTTATGTCTTTACAGAGAGGGAAAAAAAGCAGCATTTGGGGAGAGAAAGACTGTTGGAAGCAGAGCCGAAATCGGCAGGATAGTAAATGCTTCTTCAACCCCTTGCTGCGAGGCAAAGGAACAGGATGGCCATTCTGCCACTTTGAGCCACTGTGTAATGAGCTTCTCCATTGCCCTCCTGGGTTCAGTCGGGAGAGCCAAAATAGACAGTGGAGGAGTATCAGATCAGTCTTCCCTGATTTGAAGAGAGGTGGGTGAACCAAAGCTTCTCCCACTAGTCCAATTGCCGAGGAAGAGGCTAATGTGACCCACTCAATGCAATAGATCCAGTGATAGGCTACACCAGTGTTTCTCAACCTTGGCAACTTGAAGATATTTGGACTTCAACTCCCAGAATTCCCAAATGCTGGCTGGGGAATTCTGGGAGTTGAAGTCCAAATATCTTCAAGTTGTCAAGGTTGGGAAACACTGGGCTACACCCAGTGCTGGCCACTCTATAGAGTGGTAGTAAATTATTATTTTATTATTATCACTTATTTATTTATTTATTAGATAAGAGAGATATAGATATATAGATATATTTGATTTTCCCATTCCTGTGTGTTCTCCAATTTTGCTCTCCCAATCTTTTACAGGTAATTAGCACAACGAAGGCCAGGTGTTTTCCAGGTGTCCATCTACCTGCATTTTGGTAGGTGTGCATATTCTCACGGGTGCAAGCACACATTAGCAAATGGGTAGCATTTATCCAGCAGGAAAACGTTGCCCCTGCCTGTATTCTGTGCTATTTTTAATCTGAGTCTTGGAAGAGAGGGGAGGGGAGGGGAAGAATGTGATTATCTGCTCCTCTTTCTAGATGCGAATGTTTTATTCCGAACTACGTGAAGCATTGACTGCATCGGATTTATGTAAAGGCGAGGCGGTTGGGGCAAGGGCATGAAAACTCTGCAAAGCCGACAACCTCTCTTGGACGTGGTTCAAAACACCATGTTGTATCCAAGGTGCCATACATGGCTTAATCCCGAGATGTGTTGCAGTATTGTACTGCTAATCAGGGAACAAGGGCCGACTCCTTAGGTCTGAATTCAGGGGCTTGGCTGCTTCTTCCAAGCAGGAATGTTCTGATTCATATGGAAATCTGATTTGAGCAGAATGTTGTCTATCTCCTTTCCTCCCTCCTCCCTCTCTCTCTCCCTCCCTCCCTTTCTTTCTTTCCCTCTTCTTCTCCACTCTTCCTCTGCCTCCCTTTCTCTTTCTCATTCCCTTTTCCATTTTCCCTTTCTTTCTTTCTTTCTTTCTTCTTTCTCTCTCTCCCCCACCTCTCCCAATTCCCCCTTTCTCCCCCTCCCTCTCCCCCTCTGCCTTTCCCTCTGTCCCTTCCTCTCCTCTCTCTCCCCTTCTTCCTTCTCTCTCTCATTCGCATTCCCCTTTCTTCTCTCTCTCCCTCCCTCTCCCCCTCTGCCTTTCCCTCTTCCTCTTCCCTCCTCCTCTGCCTCCCTCCCCCTCCCCCTCTCTTTCTCATTTCCTTTCTCCTTTCTCTCTCTATCCCTCCCTCTCTCAATCCCCCCTCTCTCCCTTTCTCTCCCCCTCCCTCTCTGCCTCTCTCTCCCCTTCCTCCTTCTCTCCCTCTCTCTCCCTTCCTCTCTCTCATTCCCTTTCCCCTTTCTTCTCTCTCCCTCTCCCTCTCCCAATCCCCCTCCCTCTCCCCCTCTGCCTTTCCCTCTGCCCTGGAGGGAGAGAGGGAGGAGATTAAGGAAAGGAAGGTGATAACAGTAGAGAGGGAGGAAAGAAGGAAGGCAGATGAGGAAGAAAGTGGGGAAGAAAGGAAGGAAGAAAGAAAGAAAGAAAGAAAGAGGGAGGGAGGATACAGAAAGGAAGTTGATAACATAAGAGAGGGAGGAAAGAAGGAAGGTGACTGAGGAAGGAATGAAGGAAGGAAGGAAGGAGGGAAGAAAGAAAGAAAGAAGAAAGAAAGAAAGAAAGAAAGAAAATTGAGGATAGGGAAAGAAAGTTGATAATAGAAGAGAGGGTGGAGAAAAGAAAGGGGATGGAGAAAGGAAGGGAGGGAGGGAAAGAGGAAGAAAGGAAGGCAGGGAAAGGAAGGTGATAACAGAAAAGAGGAAGAAAAAAAGGAAGGGAGGGGAAGGGAGGTGATAAGGGAAAGAAGATAGGAAGGAAAAAAGGAAGGAAGGGAAGGAAGGAAGGGAAGGAAGGAAGGAAGGGGATAGAAGGAGGAAGGAATAATAAGGGAGGGAAGGACCTTCTAGCCAACCAATGATTGCCAGATCCTGGTCTCTCCATGGTTCCAGATTTCCCTCAGCTTTCGAAGGCTCAGCCAGGGGGCCCAACCTCCCAGCCTCCCCCTGCCCCATAGGAAGCCACCGTCGTCTCTGCCCTCTGGAAAAACCAATCTCTTGAAAGGCCAATTATTGTTTCGCTCGGACTTGTTTTGCTAAGCTCCAAGTTCCGAGAGGTTCACGTCGCCGACACTAGTGGGTCCTTCAGCGGAGCAGAAGAACGCAACCTTTTGGAGTGGATAAGCTCTTGGTAGAATATAAATTATTTAATAAATATGCAAATTGGTCCATCCGCTAGGCCCGAAGGGAAGCCGTGTCACGAGGCCTTCCGTCTTACCGATCATCCTTCCTTCAAACTGCACAAATACGTTAAGAGGATCAGGGAAGGGTGGTTGGGGGTCTTTCCCCCATTTATTTCTTTATTTATTTTAATGAACTTCAAGTTGAAGGAGGACTTTTAATCCTTGAGAGTTTTGTCGTCTCCGTTTATAATACCTCAGTGTCTTCTCAACCGAGGCATTAACAATCACCTGTCTGGAACGGTTTCTAATGTAAATCATGATGTATAATTATAGAGTCTCCCCAAGTTATACGGGGGGGGAAACACTTTAGAGAAGATGGGATGGAGGGAAGCAAAATGGAAAATGCTTCTTAAGTTTTCCACATTGGTCCTGGAACACCATACTATAAAATATAAAAGCATGGAAAGAAAGAAAGAAAGAAAGAAAGAAAGAAAGAAAGAAAGAAAGGGGGAGGGAAGGAAGGAAAGGAAATGAAGGAAGGAAGGAAGGAAGGAAAGGAAAGGAAAGGAAGGGAGGGAGGGGGGAAGGAAAGAAAGAGAGAAAGAGAGGGGGGAAAGAGAAAGAAATAGGGAGGGAAGGAAGGAGGGAGGGAAGGAAAGAGAGAGGGAAAGAGAGAGGGGGAAGGAGGGAAGGAAAGGAGGGAGGGAAGAGGAAAAGGGAAGGAAAAGGAGAAAGAGAGAGAGAGAAAGAAAGAAAGAAAGAAAGAAAGAAAGGGGAGAGGGGGGAAGAGAGAGGTGATAGGAAAGGAGGGAGGGAAGGAAAGAAAGAAAAAAGAATGGGTTAGGGTTAGAATTAGGGTAAGGAAGGAGTTAAGAAATGTGGGAGAAGGGAAATGGGAAAGAAAGGAGAGAGGGAAGATAAGAGAGGGAGAAAAGAATGAAATAGGGAAGGAGGGAGACCGAGGGAGGGAAGGAGGGAAGGAAGGAAGGAATTAAGGAAGGAGAAGGAGAAAAGTGAAAGAAAGGAAATAGGAGGGAACAGTTGGAGAAAAGAAAAAAAGGAAACGGGGATGAAAGGGAGAAGGAAGGAAGGAAAGAAGGAAAGAAGGAAAAGAGAATGGGTTAGGGTTAGGGTTAGGATAAGGAAGGAATTAAGGAAGTTGCCAAGATACATCAAGCTAGAGGTAGTTGGCCCTACAATTAAACTTGGAATTGGAAGACATATTATTCACAGGATCAAGCACAACATCTTCCTTCAAAACCTCATGATTTTAACCCAATCTGTTTTTTCTGACTTTTTCCCCTGTTGCAGTAAATATCTATTTCTATTTATACTTTTAAAATATTTTTTTACAATCCCATTGCATCTAACGTTATAACACATTTCAATCAAATACTTTATTAAAAAGAAGAAAAAGAAGAAGCAAAAAGGGAATTATTGGGGACTGTCCATCACTTGAGAAGTTTATATTTTAAAAGGGGGAAAAAATCGATACGAGACCCGAGCGATCGATCTGCGTTAAGCCCAAATGTCAGGGCAGCAAGTCAAAGCAGAGGAATTGAACGTCCATCTTTATGTTCCTGTTCTGAAGGTGGTTAATTGTCAAACCTCCCGTTTATGTCTTCTCCGATGAGGCTTCATTATGACTTTTTGGTTTCACCTGCCAAGTTCCTCCTTCACCTTTTTGAGAAGAAAAATGCCTGGTGATTCAGCTGTAGAGCAGATGTTAATTTCCAAGTCTTTGCATTTTGGGTTCTCTTCTCTACTCTACTCTACTCTTTCTACTCTTTCTCTCTTTTCTCTCTTTCCTCTCTTCTCTCTCTCTCTCTCCCTCTCTTTCTTTCTTTCTCTCTCTTCTCTCTCTTTTCTCTTCCCCTCTCTCTCTTTTCTCTCTTCCCTCTCTCTCTTTATTGCTCTCTCTTCTCTCTTTCTCTTTTTCTCTGTTTTCTTTTACCTTTTTTCCCTCTCTCTCCCCTCTCTTTTTCTCTTTTCTCTCTCTTCTTTCTCTTCATTGCTCTCTCTCTTCTCTCTTTTCTCTATCTCTCCTCTCTTCTTCCTCCTCTCTCTTTTCTCTTTCTTTTCTCTCTCTTGCTCTCTCTCTCTTTTCTCTCTCCCTTCTCTTTCTCTCTTTTCTCTCTTCTCTCTTTTCTCTCTTCTCTTTTTTTCTCTCACTCCACCCTCTCTCTTTCTTTCTCTCTCTCTTTCTCTCTCCCTCTTTCTCCTCATTTTTTCTCTCTCCTTTCTCTCTCCTTTCTCTCTCTCCTCTCTCCTCTCTGGTCTCTTGTTCTCTCTCCCTCCTCTCTTTCTTTCTCTCTCTTCTCTCTTTCTCTTCTTTCTCTCTTTTCTCTCTCCCTTCTTTCTCTCTCTCTTTTCTCTCTCTTCCCTCTTTCTCTTTATTGCTCTCTCTCTTCTCTCTTTTTATTTTCTCTCTCTTTTCTTTCTCCTTTCTTTTCTCCCTCCTCTCTTTCTTTTCTCTCTCCCTCACCTCTCTCTTTTTCTTCTTTTCTCTCTCTTCTCTCTCTTTTTCCCTCTCTTCTCTCTTTTCTCCATCTCTCTTCTCCCTCCTCTCTCTTTCCTCTCTCTTTTTTCTCTCTTGCTCTCTCTCCCTCCCTCCCTCTTTCTTTCTCTCTCTTATCTATTTCTCTCTCTCTCTCTCTTTCTCTCTTTTCTCTCGTCTCTTTTCTTTCTCTTCTCTTTTTTCCCTCTCTCCACCTTCTATCTTTCTCTCTCCCTTTTCTCCTCTCTCCCTCTTCTCTCTCTTTCTCTCTCAAGCATCCTAAAATGTGAACAGTTTTATAAAAAATGATGGCTTGGGAAGCGCTTGGTCCATCCTAGGAAGCTGCTGGGGAAGAGATAACTAGCTACAAAGCAGGGATTTACAAGAAAGTGACTGCCGCCCCCTCTAAAGCTTGCTCTCCTGTAGCAAACTCCAATTACTGGTTTATTTTTATCCTTTTCCAGAGAGATGAATACATTGCCATCCACGGCAGAGTTCAGAAGCGTTCTGAACCTGGTGGAGGCTGGCATTTTGGCTTGCAACAGTCTAGTCCAGTGATGGCTAACCTTTTCTCCCTCTGGTACCAAAAAAGCGTGCATGTGTGCGACAGCATGTACTTGTATGCTGCCCCCTAAATCTCACTCTCGCGCACATCTTCACACTTGATTTTGCTGGCTGCGCAAGCACAGAAGCCAAATCTCACACCGACACGTGTGTGCCCATGGCAGCCTCGGTAGCGCCACAGAAGGCAGGCGTTTGCTAGTGCACCTGCACATGTCCCAGCAGGATTTTACTTCTGTGCATGTGCAGGAAGTAAAATCTCGCGAGAGGACGCACATGCACGCAAGATCTCAGCAATGGGTTTTCTGTTTCACAAGTGCAAGATTTTGGTGATTTCTTTTTTAAAAATATTTTTTATTAATTTTTAAAATATAAGACAAGACAAGACAAACAACATTTAACATGTAAAGTTTAGTTTAGTTTAGTTAGATTTGTATGCCGCCCCTCTCCAAAGACTCGGGGCATCTAACAACAGTAAAGAAAACAATGTAACAAATCTAATATTAAAAAATAATCTAAAAACCCCAATTTAAGAGACCAATCATACATACAAGCATACCATGTATAAATTCTATAAGACTAGGGAGAAGGGAAAATTTCAATTCCCCCATGCCTGACGACAGAGGTGGGTTTTAAGGAGCTTGCGAATGGCAAGGAGGGTGGAGGCAACTCTGATATCTGGGGGGAGCTGGTTCCAGAGGGTCGGGGCCACCACAGAGAAGGCTCTTCTCCTGGGTCCTGCCAAATGACATTGTTTAGTCGACGGGACCCGGAGAAGGCCAACTCTGTGGGACCTAACTGGTCGCTGGGATTCGTGCAGCAGGAGGCGGTCCCGGAGATATTCTGGTCCGATGCCATGAAGGGCTTTATAGGTCATAACCAACACTTTGAATTGTGACCGGAAATTGATCGGCAACCAATGCAGACTGTGGAGTGTTGGTGTAACATGGGCATATTTAGGGAAGCCCATGATTGCTCTCGCAGCTTCATTCTGCACGATCTGAAATTTCCGAACACTTTTCCAAGGTAGAGAGCCCCATGTAGAGAGCATTACAGTAGTCGAGCCTCGAGGCGATGAGGGCATGAGTGACTGTGAACAGTGAGTCCCGGTCCAGATAGGGCCGCAACTGGTGCACCAGGCGAACTTGGGCAAACGCCCCCCTCGCCACAGCTGAAAGATGTTTCTCTAATGTGAGCTGTGGATCAAGGAGGACGCCCAAGTTGCGGACCCTCTCTGAGGGGGTCAGCTATTCCCCTCCCCAGGGTTATGGATGGACAGATGGCATTGTCCTTGGGAGGCAGAACCCACAGCCACTCCGTCTTATCCGGGTTGAGCTTGAGTCTGTTGACACGCATCCAGACCCCAACAGCCTCCAGGCACTGGCACATCACTTCCACTGCTTTGTTGACTGGACATGGGGTGGAGATGTATAACTGGGTATCATCCACATACTGATGATACCTCACCCCATGCCCCTGGATGATCTCACCCAGTGGTTTCATGTAGATATTAAATAGCAGGGGGGAGAGGACCGACCCCTGAGGCACCCCACAAAGGAGTAGCATCGAGGTCGACCTCTGGCCCCCCACTAACACCGACTGCGACCGACCGGAGAGGTAGGAGGAGAACCACTGGAGAACAGTGCCTCCCACTCCCAACCCCTCCAGTCAGCGCAGAAGGATACCATGGTCGATGGTATCGAAAGCCGCTGAGAGGTCAAGAAGCACCAGGACAGAGGCCAAGCCCCTGTCACGGGCCCGCCAGAGATCATCCATCAACGCAACCAAAGCAGTTTCCGTGCTGTAGCCGGGCCTGAAACCCGACTGCTGGGGACCTAGATAATCGGCTACCATTGCTACCATTGCTCCGCTAAGCATAGAAGTCTTCCTAGTACAGAAAAGAAAGACTAATTATAGTTTAGATTGATACAGAAAGGTAAAAATTGTTAGCAACATATTTCTTAACATACTACTGTGATGTACAATCTAAATACTTCAGCATTTTCATTATAACATTGTGATTAAAATAGTTAAAATCAGTGACTAAAACTAAGACTTATCCATAAACTATCGATATATAATTTATTCAATTTGCTAAATTTAAGCTTTCTGTGATTCGTTTTTGTATCATTAATAATCCTTTTTTACATTCCACCAATTATATACTTTCTCCCAAGTTTTATAAAACTCTGTTTCTATTTGATTATTTAACCGGCTCGTCATCATATCTAATTCTGCACATTCCATAATATTCTTAAAGACGCTTTCAAGGCGGCAAGAATTGCATTTGCACAAAAATGGAAAGAAAAGAAAATTCCAAAAGAATTTGGTGATTTCTTTTGCCCCCCACTCCCAACACCTCTAGCCGGCGCAGAAGGATACCATGGTCAATGGTATCGAAAGCTGCTGAGAGGTCAAAGAGCATTAGGACAGAGGATTAACACCTATCCCGGGCCTACCAGAGATCATCCATCAGCACGACCAAAGTAGTTTCCGTGCTGTAGCTGGGCCTGAATCCTGACTGCCGAGGGCCTAGATAATCGGCTTCTTCCAAGGACCGCTGGAGCTGGAGCGCCACCACCTTCTCAACAACCTTCCCCATAAAGGGAAGGTTGGAGACTGGACGATCGGTGTTGAGAATGGCTGGGTCCAGGGAAGGCTTCTTGAGGAGGGGGCGCACAAGGGCCTCCTTGTAGGGAGCCAGGAAGGACCCCCTCCCCAAAGAAGCATTGACAATCTCCTGGACCCAGCTGCGTGTCACCTCCCTGCTAGACGAGACCAGCCAGGAGGGACACAGATCCAGTAGGCAGGTGGTGGAACTCACCGCTCCAATCATCAGGTGTCACCAGGTCAAAATCCTCCCAGACAGATGGACAAAGACAGGCCCCTGTCACCTCGAATGACCCGTTGTCAGCCGACTCTGCATTCCAATTGGAGTCAAGATCTTGACTTTGCTATACAGAAGCAAAGAATTGCCAAAATCTTACATGTCTATGCGTACCCTCGGGAAATTTTGCTTTTGTATATGCACATGAACTAAATAGATGGGAAAAAGATGGGGGTGCAAATATGACTGGCACCCTACCATCCGGGTGCAAATTGTGCAATCTGGCAGCTGTTACCAATGCGCCATCCTCTACCATACTGGTAGCAACCCTCTACTGCTGCTGTGTCTGTACTTTGTTAGTTTGTTAGTTTGTTAGTTTGTTAGTTTGTTAGTTTGTTAGTTTGTTAGTTTGTTAGTTTGTTAGTTTGTTAGTTTGTTAGTTTGTTAGTTTGTTAGTTTGTTAGTTTGTTAGTTTGTTAGTTTGTTAGTTTGTTAGTTTGTTAGTTTGTTAGTTTGTTAGTTTGTTAGTTTGTTAGTTTGTTAGTTTGTTAGTTTGTTAGTTTGTTAGTTTGTTAGTTTGTTAGTTTGTTAGTTTGTTAGTTTGTTAGTTTGTTAGTTTGTTAGTTTGTTAGTTTGTTAGTTTGTTAGTTTGTTAGTTTGTTAGTTTGTTAGTTTGTTAGTTTGTTAGTTTGTTAGTTTGTTAGTTTGTTAGTTTGTTAGTTTGTTAGTTTGTTAGTTTGTTAGTTTGTTAGTTTGTTTCTTGGTTTGTTGGTTGGTTGGTTGGTTGGTTGGTTGGTTGGTTGGTTGGTTGGTTGGTTGGTTGGTTCGTTCGTTCGTTCGTTCGTTTGTTCAACTTCTATGCCTCCCAATCCCAAAGGACTCAGGGAGGCATACAACAGCGATACAAGTACAATAAGAATCAATACAAAACAGTAAACGAAGTCAAACAGTTAACTGAGGTTAAAACATAAGAAACTAAAAAAAACCCATAAAAAGTTATTATAAAAAGAAAATCACACTCGTATACATACATAGCATTCTTACAGTTGGCCATCAAGCTGTGAATTTATTTACCATCACAGGACTAGGAAATTCTTAGAGTTGTAAATAGTTGTGTTTGCATGTGAGGATGTAAATAAAAAGGCTCAGTAGACCAGCTGTCCTGCTAGAGGAAGAGGAAGGGGAAGAAGAAGGAGGAGGAGGAGGAGAAGGGGAAGGAGAAGGAAAAGAAGAAGAAGAAGAAAAAGAAGATGAAGAAGAAGAAGAAGAAGAAGAAGAAGAAGAAGAAGAAGAAGAAGAAGAAGAAAGATGAAGAAGGGTTGCTTCAATGCTGACCTGCGCTGACTCTTTTTTCTTCTAAGTCATCGTTTCTGTAATTCATTTCAGCTTTTGTTCTTTTTTCTTTGCAATTTGTTGTTATCTGATTTCCTCCTATTCTTCTACCGCTCATGTTTTTAGGATCTTCTATTTTTACCATATCCCGAATCTCTTCCATTTTTCTGCATCCCTGAATATTTGATTTCTTGTAATGAATCTCCTTTGATCTGCTCATCATTGTTCAGTGATATTTGAGTGTAGATAAATCCTTTTCTGATGTTCAAACGTTGGCTTTAAGTATCCCCCGCTTAGTTACTTCTGATTTATAACAGCCGACTGTAACTGTGTGAATTTCAAGCACACTTTTCCTTCCAGTAATCCTACAGATAGTCCATTCATTTAGTGATCAAAGTTACAAGACCACTGAAATAAAAAATATAAAATAAAATAATAAAATAAAATAAAATAAAAGTATGTTTCAAAGTTCTACGGCAATTACCGTATTTTTAAAAGAGGCTAAAAATTCAGGTGCATCTTATACTCTGGATGTAGCTTTTTCGATGATTTTTCCCCCCAGCCCTAACTAAGTGCCAACAATCTTACCTTGCAGGTTCTTTCATCGTTAGTCTTTGTGAAGAATGTTTCCCAAGCCCTAAGTCCAAGGTTTTTTTGCATTGCTCTAACTTGCTCAGAATGTTTCTTTCCAGCCCTAACCAGGTGCTAACAATATTCCCAGCTCTTATCCGCCTGCAAGCTCTTTCATTGTTACTCTTTGCAAAGAATGTTTTTCAAGCCATAAGTCTTGGGAGGGTTTTCTTTTTCATTGTTCTAACTTGCTCCAAATGTTTCTTTCCAGCCCTAACCAGGCGCTAACAACGTTCCTAGCTCTTATCCGCTTGCAAGCTCTTTTATTTTTACTCTTTGCAAAGAATATTTTCCAAGCCCTAAGTCTTTGCAGGTTCTTTTCATTGCTCTAACTTGCTCCAAATGTTTCTTTCCATCCCTAACTAGGTGTTAACAATGTTCCCAGCTCTTATTTGCTTGCAAGCTCTTTCATTGTTAGTCTTTGCAAAGAATGTTTTCCAAGCCCTACGTTTTTGGAGGGTTTTTTTTTTCATTACGCTAACTTGCTCCAAATGTTTCTTTTCATCCTGTTCTGTCGAGCTCTCTGGTAGAATCCTCCCAAAAATGCACAGATACAATTTCAGACACACACACGTTTGAAAATTCAAAACAATGTTTTTTATACCAAAAAATGCAAATAAACGAAGCACTCTTTTTGTATAGCAAAGAGCACTTGTCTCCAAACAAACTGGTAATTTGTACAAGACCCTTATCAGTTCTGTGATACTTAGCTTGCAGCTGTGAGGCAATTCAAAGTCCTTATTCTTTCACAAAGTGAAACACACTTTGCTCTGGTTTAGTTTCAAAGTGGGGAAAAATCAGCACACAAAGGTCAAAGTCAGCAAAGCAGGCATGAAACACAACGATCCTACAATAATCCTACACAACGGCCAAACCCACAGGCTGCTCTTTATAGCAGCCCCACTAATTACCACAGCCCCACCCAACCACAGGTGGCCTCATTTTCTTTGATAATAATCTCTCAGTTGTTGTTGCCTATGCATCGCTCTCAGCATGCGTGGCTGTATCACTAACTCTTGTTCTGAATCCAAGGAGGAGCTAGAGAATTGATCTCCTTCTGAGCTGTCTGCCACACTCTCCTCCCTGTCACTCATGTCTTCTTGGTCAGAGGAGCCTTCATCAGCAGATTCCACCGGGGGCAAAACAGGCCTGCAGCATGTGGATGTCTCCCCCACATCCACAGTCCTTGGGGCAGGAGCTGGGCCAGAGCCAACCACAACACTATCCCTAACCAGGTGCTCATGATTTGCCCAGCTCTTACTGGCTTGCAAGCTCTGTCACTGTTATTCTCTCTGAATAAGGTTTTTTTTAAAGCCCTAACCAGGGGATAAAATAATGTGCTGAAACTGTCCAGGCTAAGGATGGTAGCCAGATGGATATCTAATAAGCAGATTCTTTTTCCTATTTTCCTCCCCCAAAATTAAGGCACGTCTTATACTCCAGTGCATCTTATACTCTGAAAAATACGGTAGGGACATTTAAGCTTCAGGCCTCTTAATTTATCTGTGAGAATGGATGGCACAATCCATGCCGGAAAGTCCCAGCCTGTTATTGAAACGTAATTCAGACAGCCAAATTGGGACTAATGAGTGGGAGAAATGCTTTTCCGCCATGGAATGTTAATACCGGTAAGTAAAGAAACAAACATCATTTATAAAAATCAGTCCGTTCCCTCCACTCCAACATCTTAGCACTGGCCTTGTTTGTTTATTAGTAGCAAGTGTAGTTAACTCTGAATTATTTATGGCCATATTTCACCACGGGCTAAGCCCATGTCCTGGAGTCAGTATTTCATAGCAGGAATTATGTCGGCCTAATGTAAGGTGACCACAGGTCCCAGTTTTGGTGGGACAGTCCCGATTTTAAGCTATTTGTCCTGCATCCCGCGGCGTTCTAAAAAAAGTCCCCATTTTTTTTAAAAAAAAATACCAGTCGGTGGCTTGAACGGCGGCTGGAGATAATAGAATAGAATAGAATAGAATAGAATAGAATAGAATAGAATTTTATTGGCCAAGTGTGATTGGACACACAAGGAATTTGTCTTGGTGCAAATGCTCTCAGCGTACATAAAATAAGAAGGCAGACAAGAGGCACCTTCTTTGAGGAGGCGGGGGGACAAGCAGGAGGGACAGGTGGTCGAGGGGTACCTTCTTTGAGGAGGCGGGGGGAAAGGGAAAGTCACGTAGGGTTTCTCGCGTTCCCTCCTGCCATCTTTCTCCTTAACCTTGGCAGCTTTAAAGGTGTGGTTCCTCCTGGTCTGGATGGTGCAGGGCCTTTTGCTGAGGAGGGTGGCAGCTTCAGTGGCATCCACGGGGAGGCCCAGGGCCACCACATGGAAAAAAATTTGGGGGGGATGAGCAGGAGGGCTGGGTGGGTGAGGGGCATCTTCTTTGAGGAGGCAAGGAGGGCCGAGCAGGAGGACTAGGCGGGTGAAGGGCACCTTCTTTGAGGAGGTGGGGGGACGAGCAGGAGGGCCGGGTGGGCGAGGGGCACCTTCTTTGAGGAGGTGGGGGGACGAGCAGGAGGGCCGGGTGGGCGAGGGGCACCTTCTTTGAGGAGGTGGGGGGACGAGCAGGAGGGCCGGGTGGGCGAGGGGCACCTTCTTTTGAGGAGGTGGGGGGACGAGCAGGAGGGCCGGGTGGGCGAGGGGCACCTTCTTTGAGGAGGCGGGGGAGAAAGGGGAAAGTCACGTGGGGTTTCTTGCATTCCCTCACGCCGTCTTTCTCCTCAACCTCGGCGGCTTTAAAGGCATGTGGGGACTTCCAGCTCCCGGAGTTCCCTATAGTACTTTTAGAAAACTTAAGAAATTTTAGAAATAACTTTATTGTCACTTTGAATTCACAATAAACCGCCGTACGTTATAGTCTCCATAGCTAAGGTGACTAGACGTCCTGTTTCTTAAAAATCAGGACTTTTTTAAAATGCCGCGGGATGCGGGACAAATTGCTCAAAAGCGGGACTGTCCCAGCAAAAGCGGGACAGCTGGTCACTTAAACTAGACCCACAATGTGGCTTAGCAAAGAGCAGCTTTGCATATTTCCAGTGTTGTGGCTTGTGGCATGGTTCAGAGCGCCCTGTGTATTTTGCGAGTGTCGTTCTGTTCATTCTCAGGCCTGAATGCTTATTTATTTCCATTTGGGGAAGCTAATCTCACTGCTTTCTTATGATTTATCACTCCAGCTGGCCCAACCGTAATTGTTCTATTTCTGTTAAGGATGGTTTTATCTCCAGTAGCATCAAGAGAATGGAAGTGAAGGCTCCATTTTTTAAAATATGTACTGGGAAGCGATGTAATGAATATTTATAGCCCTCTAAAATATTTAGAATGTTTAAATATATATATTTATATTTTCCACTCAGTGTAATTGCATTTGAATAGCAAATTCATGTTTTTATCACTGAACATTTCTGTCTGCACTCTCTCATTTGCTTGCTTGCTTTCGCTCTCTTTCTCGCTCTTTTCCTCTCCTCACACACAAATACTTATTCTCTCTCTCTCATTCTCTTACTTTCTTACTCTCTCATCATCATCTCTCTCTCTCATTCTCTTACTCTCTCATTTTCTCCCTCTTTCTCTCTCTCTTGTTCTCTCTCATTCTATCACATAAATTCTGTTTCCCTCTCATTCCCTCTCTCATTCTTTCTCATTTTCCCATCCTCTCTCTCATCCTCTTTTTTGTTCTCTCTCAATCTATCACACAAATTCTATTTTCCCTCTCATTTTCTCTCTCTCATTCCCTCTCTCTCATTCTCTCTCAATTTTTTTCCTCTCTCTCATTCTATTACACTCTCACTCTCTCTCTCTCATCTTCTTCTTGTTCTCTCTCATTCTATCACACAAATTCTCATTTTCCCTCTCATTCTCTTTCTCTGATCCCTTCTCTCATTCTCTCTCATTTCTCTCTCTTTCATTCTCTTACTCTCTCATTCTCTCTCTATCTTCTAATTCTCTCTCTCCCATCCTCTTCTTGTTCTTTCTCATTTTATCACACAAATTCTCTCTTTCCCTCTCATTCTCTTTCTCTGATCCCTTCTCTCATTCTCTCTCATTTTCTCTCTCTTTCATTCTCTTACTCTCTCATTCTTTCTCTCTCTCTTCTCATTCTCTTTCATCCTCTTCTTGTTCTATCTCATTCTATCACACAAATTCTATTTTCCCTCTCATTCTCTCTCTCTCATTCCCTCTCTCTCATTCTCTGTCAATTTTTCTCTCTCTCTCATTCTCTTACTCTTTCACTCTCTCTCTTTCTCATCCTCTTCTTGTTCTCTCTCATTCTATCACACAAATTCTCTCTTTCCCTCTCATTCTCTTTCTCTGATCCCTTCTCTCATTCTCTCTCATTTTCTCTCTCTCTCATTCTCTTACTCTCTCATTCTCTCTCTCTTCTCATTCTCTCTCTCTCATCCTCTTCTTGTTCTCTCTCATTCTATCACAAAAATCTCTCTTTCCCTCTCATTCTCTTTCTCTGATCCCTTCTCTCACTCTCTCTCATTCTCTCTCATTTTCTTTCTCTCTCATTCTCTCTCTCTCTTCTCATTCTCTCTCTCTCATCCTCTTCTTGTTCTCTCTCATCACACAAATTGGCTGTCTTTCCCTCTCATACTTTCTCATTCTCTCTCTCTGATCCCCTCTCTCATTCTCTCTCATTGTTTTTCACACTCATTCTTTCTCTTTCTCTCCCTCATTCATTCACTCTCCCATTCTCTTATATACACATAATCTATTTTTCTCTCATTCTTTCTCACTATTTCTTTCCTTCCCTCTCCTTCTCTCTCTTTCTATCTCTCCTTTTTTGCCTCCCTTATTCTCACTTTCTACTTTTTGATCATTTCCTTCTGACAAAAGCTGCAAACGAGGGCTGCCAGGTTGTGCGAGGCTGACGTAACTATAAAAATACAGCACAATATGTGTGAAAGGGGTTATAAACTGACAGTCCACAAGGCAGCCCAAGTTAATCTACCGGATTATCAAAGATTGCAGGTGAATGGAGAAAACTCAGCAGACCACAAAGCCGGCTGAAATTGAGACGTTAAAAGAACTGTGGAAATAGGCCAACTGCAATGAAATTATAGAGAGAAGGAGAAATGCACACGGGGCTGGAATTCAGCCTCTGGAGAGCATGTGAGTAAATCAATGAACCTTTTGTTGTTGTTGTTACAATAAAAGTGGAATGGGATGGGACAGGATGGAATAGAATGCAGACTAAACTAGATTACTAGGATAGGCAAGGCTAGGCTGGGCTGGGCAAGGCTAGGCTGGAATGGAATGGAATGGAATGGAATGGAATAGAATAGAATATGGAATGGAATGGAATAGAATAGAATAGAATAGAATATGGAATGGAATGGAATAGAATAGAATAGGATAGGATATGGAATGGAATGGAATAGAATAGAATAGAATAGGATAGGATAGGATATGGAATGGAATGGAATGGAATGGAATAGAATAGAATATGGGATGGAATAGAATAGAATAGAATACAATGCAATGCAATACAATGCAATAGAATACAATAGAATATTAAAATATGAAATAGAATGAAATGGGAGAGGAGAGGAAGGGGAGGGGAGGGGGTGAGACAAGACAAGGCAAGGCAAGGCAAGGCAAGGCAAGGCAAGGCAAGATGAGAAAATATGGAATGGAGCAGAACAGGAATAGGAACAGGAACTGCAACTGCAACTGGAACACAGATGGATGGATGGATCGATGGGTTAGGTAGGTAGGTAGGTAGGTAGGTGGGTGGGTGGGTGGGTGGGTGAATGGATGGATGGATGGAGAGATAGATAGATATCTATTTCAAAATACTCAACATATTACATGGGGTAAAACCCAAACTCAGAACAATCTACATACATATACCCATATATATATTTACAACAGCACGAAGCTTGAAACTTCAGCCTGATGATGGTGAATGTGATTTCACCGAAACGTCACATAGACACTCAAAATATTACACGGGGCAAAACCCGAACTCAGAACAATCTACATATATATAAATCTATATATAAATAAATATATAAATCGGGCTTTTGAGTGCAAGGCAATAAGACCAAGCACTTATTTCAGGGTTCAAAAATATATAAGACAGGGTGCTATTTTCTGGGAAACATGGTTATCTATCTGTCTGTTAGTCCATCCGTCCGTCCGTCCGTCCGTCCGTCCGTCCATCCGTCCGTCTGTCCACTGCAAATACAAATGGGGGTGAAACATAGAGAGCAGGGGCTCTCCAAACACCCCAATAATTGGCAGAATGTAGATCATTAACTACCAGCACTCGGTGAAAATGCGGAGAAGAAAATGAGATTTTTCTCAGGCTGAAATGAAAGGGAAAACGGAGCAGGGCCCTCATTATGTGAAACAATGGCTCTTTGAAATTTCAAATAAAGCAGGGATTTTCTTCGCCCGGAGAGAGAGGCGGATATGATTCATTAATAAACGGAAACTCGGAAAAACAAAGGACGGTTTGGAGCCTTGGGAGATGCCTCATCAAAACGATATAATCAGGGTGATGAAATAGATCATGTCCCAGTATTCCTTAGAAAGGGGAAACGTGGCTTGAACGGAAACGTTAGTAATTGCCACCAACATTTGACCTCGTCAGATCTTTGCTTCGTCGCAGATGGTCTCGTTGGGATGGAGGTGGAAACATCTTCATCTGCCATTCTGTTTGTCAAAGGCCATCAAGAATGGAGCCCTTCAACCTTGGTTTAAATGGTCTCTCCACAGTACTCTGGGTGATTCGACATATATATATAACTCTTCCCTGGTCCACGCTGAGAGGAGAGAACCTGTGGTCTAGAGGTTAAAGCTGCTGCCTTACAGGTAGATTCCCCAGGTTCAAATTCTGGTAAGGGTATGTCTAGCTGATGAGAGCCAAATAGCTCAAAATAGATCTATACTAGTCTCCCTTCCTTTTCATTATCAGCAAAAATAAGTTGTGTCTGTGTCTATGTGTACATACATACATACATAATGCTCAAAAAAATAAAGGGAAAACTCAAAGAACACATCCTAGATCTGGATGAATGAAATATTCTCATTGAATACTTCATTCTGTACAAAGTTGAATGTGCACAACAGAATGTGAAATTGATTGTCAGTGTTGCTTCCTAAGTGGACAATTTGATTTCACAGAAGTTTGGTCTTGGTATATTCAGGTTTCTTCCCGTGTAGGATTTGGAAATTTCTGGCGACGTTTTGATGAGGTCCCACTCATCATCTTCAGGCTGGTGTTTCTGTCCTTGTTCTAGGGCGAACACAGCGAGACCTGAGCTGCCTTCCTTCTATAAATACTGGTGGCTGGGTGTGGTTTGATGGCTCAGCAATTGCCTGCTGTGTAGAAACTTCCTGGTGAGTCAGAGGGGTAACAATTGGGGTCGTTGATGTAGCTGAGGTATGCTGATTAGTTAATGGTTGTGGATTAGGCGTGATATCCTGAGTAGTTGGAGCTTGCAGGCTACTTGATTGTTTTTCAATGTGTGTTCTGAGTCTGGTTTCAGTTTCTATGGCTGGGATACATTTGAAGGCTGGTTTCCAGATGTCTGGTAGCCGGGAGGTATCAGCAAAATATGAGCATGCGGGATGACTTTATTGTCCAGGGCACCAGAGGGTCAGACGAGGAACAACGGCTGGAAGCTGACCAAGGAGAGATTGAACACGGAGATAAAGAGGAACTTCCTGACGGTCAGAGCAATCAACCAATGGAACAACCTACCAGCGGACGTTGTGAACTCCAACACTCTGGACATTTTTAAGAGAAGATTAAACTGCCACTTGACTGGTGTGCTATAGGGTTTCTGTTTGGGCAGGGGGTTGAACTTGATGGCCTTCATGGTCCCTTTCAACTCTAACAATAAATAAATAAATATTGCCAATCATATTAAAGGTCTGTTGGGAGAATTAGCACTAGACTGGGTCTGTGGAGAAGGGTGGCATAGAAATCTAACCAAATAAAAAAATAGACTTATGGTTGGGAGTCACCACAACATGAATAACTCTAGGGTACATAGAATTAGAAAAGTTGAGAACCACTTAGTAAATCAACCTTTTCTTCTAAACAAAGCCCATCTTAACAGAATTTCCTTTCTGGATGAGGAGCCTTGCAGCGCCAATATGTAATAAACAACCCCATCTGTGGTCATGAAAAAAATAGTGTTATTTCCCACCCTACCTCACCCTTATTTTTCAAAAGCTTTGCTGCTCCAAACAGCATCTGCTTTGGTTCTTCATTTTTAGCTCCGGAACAAGACATTCTTCAAAACAACAGATTGTTGTTTGTGGTCAGCCTTGAAAGCAAAGAGGGATGTTTTGCAACAAACTTGCTTTGGGCCAAGATGGGATGGGTTGTCTCTATGGGACAGCCGTCCACCTCTGTTGAAAAGCACAGAGAATTTATTTATTTATTTATTCATTCATTCATTCATTCATTCATTCACTCACTCACTCACTCACTTACTTACTTACTTGTTTATTTATGTTTCATTATTTATTCATTATTTATTTATGTTTTCATTTATTTGTTTGTTTGTTTGTTTGTTTGTTTGTTTGTTTGTTTTGTCCAATACACAATGAGAGTTTTAGAGGGTATATATCTATATACACATAGTAAAATACATGATGAAAGTTATAGAGGAGATACTCATAGTAAAATATATCTAAGAAAGAATAGAAGAGAAGATATAGGAATAGAAGAAAGGTATAGGAGATATAGGAGAGCAATATTTAGGTTCTTCTTGAGCTGAGCCATCAACTGACCATCAATGTCTATGGCAATTCTCAGTCACGGTTATCCCTAAGGTACTTTTACAAAAGGCAACAGGACTTTGTTTTCATCCAAAAAGCCTCTTCAGTTCTGACAGAATGGTGGAAGATGGAACCATTTACATTCCTTGCAATTTACATCTGGTCGTTAGCACTCTTTCAGAGAATCGTGGAGGCAGCTTGTCTTCAGGGTCACCCGAAGACTGCAAATGGGTGTGGAACCTTCTTGGAACTGACAGCTGCTGCTTGGAGGGCAAGGGGAGCAGACAGGGCACCCTCCGCTGAACTAGATCCTCCACCCTCCCAACAAAGTGGCAAATGCATTTTAACCTAAAGAAGTGCAAAGTTATGCATATTGGGGCAAAGAATTATACCTACTGTTCTGTCGGGCTCTCTGGCAGAATCCTCCCACAAATTCACAGGTACAAATTTCAGACACACGCATGTTTGAAAATTCAAAACAATGTTCTTTATAATGAAAATTCACTTAAACCAAGCCCTCTTTTGGTGTAGCAAAGAGCACTGGTCTCCAAACCAAATGGTAATTTGTACAAGTCCCTTATCAGTCCTGTGATACTTAGCTGGCAGCTGTGAGGCAATTCACAGTCCTTCTTCTTTCACAAAGTGAAACACACTTTGCTCTGGTTTAGTTTCGAAGCAGGGAAAAATCAGCACACAAGAGGTCAAAGTCAGTAAAGCAGTCACGAAACACAACGATCAGATAATCCTCCACAATGGCCAAACCCACAGGCTGCTCTTCATAGCAGCCTCACTAATGACCACAGCCCCACCCAACCACAGGTGGCCTCATTTTCTTTGATAATACTCTCTCAGTTGTTATTGCCTATGCATCGCTCTCCGCATGCGTGGCTGTATCATTAACTCTTGTTCCGAATCCAAGGAGGAGCTAGATAATTGATCTCCTTCTGAGCTGTCTGCCCCACTCTCCTCCTCCCTGTCACTCATGTCTTCTTGGTCAGAGGAGCCTTCATCAGCAGATTCCACCGGGGGCAAAACAGGCCTGCAGCATGTGGATGTCTCCCCCACATCCACAGTCCTTGGGGCAGGAGCTGGGCCAGAGCTAACCACAACACCTACCAACTAATGTGGACCAAGCTTTCTGAGACAACCCAAAAAAGGGATCCTGGGGTTTTGGTGGACAGCTCAATGAAGATGTCAACCCACTGTGCATCAGCAGTAAAAAAAAAAAAAGCAAATTCCATGTTTGGCATGATTAGGAAGGGAATCGAAAATAAGTTAGTAAGTGTTGTATTGCCACTGTACAAATCGAGGGTGAGACCACACTTGGAGTACCGTGTACAGTTCTGGTCACTGCACCTCAAGGAGCATATAATGGAACTGGAAAAGGTGCAAAAAAAGGGCAACCAGAATGATCAAGGGAATGGAGCATCTCCCTTATGAAACCAGGCTGGAACACCTTGGTCTCTTCAGCCTTGAAAGACGGCGTTTAAGGGGCGACTACATTGAAGTGTATAAAATCATGCACAGGATAGAAAAGGTGGATAGAGAAAAAAATTTTTCTCTATCACACAATAATAAAGCTCATAGGTAAGAAAGTGAGGACAAATAAAGGGAAACATTTCTTCACCCAGAGGGTCCTTGGTTTATGGAATTCACTTCCAGAAGAGGTCATGACAGCTATATATATATAAAGAGTTATCAATCTAATCTTACGTAGTTTCTTCTCTGGTAACATCGAACTGTTAACCAGAGCTTACAAAATATTTGCCAGACCAATTCTAGAGTACAGCTCATTTGTATAGAACCTGCATTGCATATCAGATATTAATACAATTGAGGGTGACCAGAAATATTTCACAAGAAGAGTCCTTCACTCCTCCTCCCGCAACAAAATACTTCACTCCACCAGACTTGAAATACTGAAGTTAGACAATTTACAACTACATCGCCTCCATTCTGACTTAACCACAGTTCACAAAATCATATACCAAAATGTATACCGCAACAACACACAAGCATGTAATATATTCAAACTAAATTTAAACTGCTCCAAATTAGACTACAGAAAATACGACTTCAGCAATAGAGTGATCAACGCCTGGAATTCAATACCTGACTCTGTTGTTTCTTCTCCCAAACCCAAGATCTTCAACCTTAGATTGTCTATTGTTGACCTCTCCCCTTTTTTAAGGGGCATACATAAGCACACCATTATGTCTACTATCCCTGTCCTACTGTCCTATTGTCTTCTTTTATCATTACTTTCTATGTTATGTTTATATAAACTTGTTCTGCCGGGCTCTCTGGTAGGAGCCTCCCGAAAATTCAAGGGTAAAAATTTCAGACACACACACGTTTGAAAATTCAAAACAATGTTCTTTATCACAAAATGCAAAATAAACTAAGCACTCTTTTTGTATTGCAAAGAGCACTCGTCCCAAAACAACCGGGTAGTCTTTACAATTTCCCTTAAGCAGTCATTAAGTACTTAGCTAGCAGCTGTAAAGAAACTTCACACCCCTTCTTCTTCCAACGAGGTGAGACACACACACACACACGTTGCTCTGCTGTGTTTTCAAAGGCATGAAAAATCAACAAACAAAGTCCAGAAACCAGCAACACAGGATTCCTGACAAACTGCGATCAGATATTCTTCCACAACGGCCAAACCCACATGCTGCTATTTATAGCAGCAGCCCTAATTACTAGAACCCCACCCAAACACAGGTGGCCGCTCTTATCTCCTGTAATATGTCCTTACTTGGTCTCTTCTATGCATAATTCTGCACTTGCGTGGGTCCAAGACGTCTTCATCCGAATCAATGGAAGATAAGGGAGATTGACTGCCTGGGCTGTGTGCCAAGCCCCCCTCTGTCGAGTCACTCCCACCTTCTTCTTCATCCGAGGAAACTAAACTCTGAACTGACTCTGTCGGCAATAACACAAGCCTGTGACATGTTGAAGTTTCCCCTGCATCCACCTCCCCATTTCCTGGGGCAGGAGCTGGGCCAGAGCCAACCACAACATAAACTACTATCCTATACTTGATTGGCAAACAGACAAACAAACTTTGGAGCAAGAAGACAAACCTCTGTCTTAATATTTGGAGATTTTTAAATGGAAGCTTGAAGAGGCATTGGCACGACTTGGAATGCTTCATACATCTTGTGAATCATAATTTCTGACATTAACGGGGCAACGAATGTGTGACTCAATGTTTCCTGTTATCACCAAAATTCACCTTTTGCACACAATGCCTTCTCCTCCACCCTGTTATTTACAAACTCAGCAGAATGACCAAGAAAAGATTCGTGTGGACCTTTGTGTGAGGGTGTGTATAGGTTCTGAATTTCCTTCATCATAAACCTATTTGATTTGTGCTTCAATGCACCCACGTCTGTGCTTCCTTTGGCCTCATAATATTTTCCCATTTTTAAAGTGATATCGTCGTATGTTCATTCTCCCAGCGTAGTCCCCATTCCACGTGGTAGAATACGGTGCAAATGTCAGAGTAATTTTGGCAATTACTGCTAGTCTATTTCCACTTAGGAGAGATTGCAGATGAGACCCCACTTAGCTGTTTGAAAGGGCTACGAATGTCACCCAGACATGGTCAGTCTATCAGTATTCCTCCCACACCAGTCGTCTTCTTACAACATTGTTAACCCTTGCAGAAAGTTACCCACAGAGATCTCCTTAACATCAGTGGTTCTCAACTAATGTCGCGACTCTTGAATAAAGTTACTCATGTTGTGGTGAGCCCTGACCATAGAATAATAAAATTATTAGGAAACTCAGGGTGCTGAATTTTTTAAAAAAAATTGCAAAAAAAGGCAAAAACAAGATGGCGATGCATGTGCAGCGCCATAAATTCATCTTCTGTGCATGCTCAGAAGTTCCCATGGTACAGAGATATATAGATCTATCCTAGTCTCCCTTAATTTTCAAATTCAGCAAAAAAACATGTGACACATACAGATAGAATTGTCGGCTATCAATAAAATTAACTGCCTTGGAAATGGCCCTGGGTTGGGCCGAGAGGCAAATAACGAGCTGTGATGTTCCTTCAATACATCAGGGTGATTCCACACAAAAATATGTAACCCTTCCCTGGTGCAGAGCTGAAGGGATTGGATACTGTAGCCTAGAGGATAATTCACTGCCTTACAAGGCAAAGGTTGCAGGTTCAAGTCCCAGTGGGTATGGCTAGCTGATGAGGCCAAAATAAGGCCGAAATAGATCTATCCTAGTCTCCCTTAATTTTCAAATTATGTCACATGTTTTTTTGCTGAATTTGAAAATTAAGGGAGACTAGGATGGATCTATTTCGGCCTTATTTTGGCCTCATCAGCTAGCCATACCCACTGGGACTTGAATATATATATGCATACACACACAGTGGTACCTCTACCTAAGAACGCCTCTAGATAATGGTACCTCTACTTAAGAACTTTTCCAGATAAGAACTGGGTGTTCAAGCAATGTTAAAGCAGTTTATGTCCAGAATGTGAGGTGTCTGTAGATATTTTACAGCCCTCTTTTTGTCTAATGCAGTATACAAATCCTCAATGGAAGGCAGGCTGGTTGCAATTGTTTTTTTCTGCAGTCTTAACTATCCATTGAAGTCTTTCCCTGTCCTGGGTCAAAGGCCCAATTTAGCCTTTTTTTACCCACCTCTTTGTAGCGCATCTCCCTCCTTTCTCCCTACAACCCCTGAGATTTCAGCTTCAGCAGGTTGGCATCTGGTGCTCGCCATCCCAAGATCACGTCGCATGCATCACAATGTCACCATGCATATGGCAAAACGTATGCTCGTTTCGGTCAACAGATGCATCGTTTGCACAACGGTGGCAGGGTACATATAACATTTCTTGCTCCTGCATCCTTCTACGAATGCCCATCTGTTGGACAGAATGTTATTCCCCAAGTTTTCTTCGTTCCAGTATCCTATAGTAAGAGTTTGAAGGGGGAGAGGGTTCCCTGTAAGAGTCAACAAAGTGAAAAGAACTATGCTTTTGACAGACCAGGAATTTCATGTAATAATATTCCTTATCTTCTTATGACTATAACGTTGTTGCTTGTATCTTACCATTGATATTAATTGTTTTATTTAGTATCCTGGTATTATTTGTGTTGATTGTTTATTTAGTATCCTATGACTATCACATAATGTTGTATCTCATGATTTATGATGAATGTATTTTATTATAATCATGATTTATCACTTGTTTTTTGTATTGTGCACTTATGCACCGGAGACACATTCTATTCTATTCTATTCTATTCTATTCCTTGTGTGTTCAATTGCACATGGCCAATAAAGAATTCTATTCCATTCCATTCCTGCATTCTATTCTATTCTATTCTATTCTACTCTACTTTACATTTTACTCTACTCTACATTCTACTCTACTCTATCCTACTCTATGCTACATACTATATTCTATTCTACTCTACTCTATTCTATTCTATTCTATTTACTCTATTCTATAGCTACTCTAGTCTACTTTAGAACCATTACATTTTTAATTTTATGAAACAATAGCAGAAAGAGAGAGAAAAGCAGAGGGGAAGAGAGAGAAAGAGAGAGGGAGAGATAGAGGGAAATATTTAACACACCACCATATACATAGAGGCCTTCTCAAAAATTGACCCCCTGCCTAGGGTCCATGAATTTGACAACTTTCATGGCCATTTGTATGAATGTTATATATGCACATTAATGGGACTATGGTTTTTAATTACGATTTTATAGTTTAGTTGTTAGATTTGACTTTTTTTTTTACTATCTTTGTAATTTTTATACTGTTGTAAGCTGCCATGAGTCCTTCGGGATTGGGCAACATAGAAGTTGAATAAATAAATAAATGAATAAATAAATCAAGAAATAAATGAATAAGTAAATAAGTAAATAAGTAAATAAATCAAGAAATAAATAAATGAAGAAATGAAGAAAGAAAGAAAGAAAGAAAGAAACAAAGAAAGAAACAAAGAAAGAAAGAAACAAACAAACAAACAAACAAACAAACAAACAAATAAAAACTATCACTGCCAGTGCGAAGCGGGTTAGAAACACCTACCGCAGAAGGTGTGCCTAGTTTCACTGCTTCCAAATAAACCTCATTTTCTGCCTGCTTCCCTTGGTTCCACTTTTTAATCCCTGTGTTGTACTTAGTGCAAGCACCGAGGACCTCATTTATTGTACACTGCCATATACGTTTGCGGTCCTTTCAACCGAGAATTATACTTGGGGCAGAGCAAATGGCAGTCGGTGCCAAAAGAGGAGCCCGCCGTGCCAAGCATTTGACAGCAAAGAGGTACAAAAGTTCATCCCTATCGTTGGAAAAAAAAAATCTCTCCCCGTTGGACGTGAAATGAGTCGAAGGGTTTTAGCTGAACCCTGCTTGAAATGGAAGCCGCATCGTCCATCAGCCCAGCCGTTGCCTCCCTACATAAAGAACTGACAAATCTCATCAAGGAACTTAGCAGAGAAGTTCATCGTTATGCCGGCTTGGAAACTGAACCAAGCAGATCCTGAGATGGATTTTCCCCCTCTAATTGGTGTCTCTGGGTCAATTCCAAAGAATCTCAGAAAATGGGGTGGAAATGATGGGGAGGTTCTCCCCCCCTCTGGTTTTTTTCAGGGGAAATAAGAAAAGGGTGAAGCTTCAAATTGCCAAAAGGCATTTATCCCACTAGTGAATCAAATGCCTTTTTGACAATGGTAAATGAAAGAAAAAGGACCTGGAGTCCAACAGCAGGAACAGCTGGTCTGTTTATTTGTTCATGTTTCACATTTTGAATAGTTTTATTGAAATATATGTTTGAAAAAGACATTACAGAAAAAAAGAAAGAAAGAAGGAAGGAAGGAAGGAAAGAGAGAAAGAAAGAAGGAAGGAAGGAAGGAAGGAAGAAAAAAAAGAAAAACATAAACCTTACATACAAACGAACATTGATACAAATACAAATCATAGTATTTTCAAGTGGATTAACATCCATATTGTTCTGTCTGGGTCACTCCAGAAGCCAATACCAACCCAAAAAGAGAAGCCAGACAAACTGGTAAAAGGCAAAGGCAGTTTTATAAAATTCAAGAAAAACACAGGTTACAAAAAATGTCCTTACAAACAGGAAAATGCTGTATCTTCAGATATATTCACGAAGGCCAAAAGTCCATGCAGCAATACAGAATTATTGCGGCCAAGCCAAGGCTGTAGATAACAGACCTATACCTCCCACGGATCTTCCAAAGCTGCTGAGCCACAAGCCAGGAACAGAGACGCCGAGAAACAAGACAGGATAATGCCACGCCAAGCTGATAACACTCCACATGGCTTAAAGGGCTTGCCTGCCTTTAAAACCCTGCTGATGAGTACCACACCCAAACCCAGCTGTTTCTACTTCAATGGTGAAAATATCTCTTTAACTGCTCCTTTCGTTGCTCTGAACATCGCTGTCTCATGTCAATGACAGCTTGTGCGTCATCAGCTAATGACTCCAAGCTACTGGCTGGGGAGAGCCCCCCCCCCCGGGGCTCTCATGCTGTTCTCCTTCATCCCATTCCTGATTTTCCTCTCCCCCGTCCGACTGTTCAGCCCCCTCCTCTGCGCTGTCATCCTCCTCCAGGCATGGAGCCAGCAGAGACACAGCTGGTCCCTGAGCAGCCTCAGGCTGAATCACAACACCTATTTTAACATTTTGGTCAATATTTGACATATCTATACATTTGTACATATAGTTTTATATAAGGCTCTATTTCTCACTGTGAGCTAGTTTTCCTTTTTTGTATCCATTTATAACACTTTGCTAAACCCTCGAAATATTTTTATTTTTTATTTATTTATTTTATTTGTCATACAAATATAGTATTGTATTGTAGAATGTTTAACATAATATAAGGATAAAGTAGAGATAGAAAAGATGAAACGACATTAGGACAGGAACGGTAGGCACAAAGCTGCAACTTATGCACACCCCTTACAGACCTCTTAGGAAAGGGGAGATGTCTATTGTAGATAATGTAAGGTTGAAAATTTTGGGATTGGGGGAAGAAACAACAGAGTCCGGTAGTGAATTCCAGGCGTTGACCACTCTATTGCTGAAGTCGTATTTTCTGCAGTCTAGTTTGGAACGATTTACATTTAGTTTGTGTTCTGTCTGGGTCCCCCCAGATGCCAACACAAACTAAAAAGAGTAGCCAGACACACTGGAAAAAAGAAAAAGCAGTTTATATATTTGAAAACAAACACAGGTAACAAAAACTGTTCTTACAGACAGGAATACTGTGAAGCTTCACAGAGGTTTCACGACGGCCAGGCAATAAAACAGGATTCTTGCTGGCAAAATGGAGGAAGAGTAGGTCTGAATCTGATCGAACACTTGTAAGAGCTTTTATTAAGACTTACAAAGTGGCGCTCAAGGCGGCAAGATGCGCATACCATGTCGCCTTGATTGCATCAGTGGAATCCCGCCCGGCCGCTCTGTTTAGGGTGACCCGCTCCCTTCTTAACCAGGGGGGAGTTGGGGAGCCCTTGCAGAGTAGCGCCGAGGAGTTTAACACATTTTTCGCTGATAAAGTCGCTCAGATCTGGGCCGACCTCGACTCCAATTGTCAAACAGAGTCGACTGACAACGAGTCAGTCGAGGTGACTGGGGCACGTACTTGTCCACCTGTCTGGGAAGAGTTTGATCTGGTGACACCTGATGAAGTGGACAAGGCCATCGGAGCTGTGAGTTCCGCCACCTGTCTACTGGATCCGTGTCCCTCCTGGTTGGTCTCGGCCAGCAGGGAGGTGACACGGAGCTGGGCCCAGGAGATTACCACCGCTTCCTTGGGGAGGGGAGTCTTTCCAACACTCTATAAAGAAGCGCTCGTGCGCCCCCTCCTCAAGAGGCCTTCCCTGGACCCAGCCGTACTTAACAACTATCGTCCAGTCTCCAACCTTCCCTTTATGGTGGCACTCCAGCTCCAGCGGTCCTTGGAAGAAGCCGATTATCTAGGTCCCCAGCAGTCGGGTTTCAGGCCCGGTTACAGCACGGAAACCGCTTTGGTCGCGTTGATGGATGATCTCTGGCGGGCCCGGGACAGGGGTTTATCCTCTGTCCTGGTGCTCCTCGATCTCTCAGCGGCTTTCGATACCATCGACCATGATATCCTTCTGCACCGGTTGGAGGGGTTGGGGGTGGGAGGCACTGTGCTTCAGTGGTTCTCCTCCTACCTCTCTGGCCGGTCGCAGTCGGTGTTAGTGGGGGGTCAGAGTTCGGCTCCAAGGTCTCTCCCTTGTGGGGTGCCTCAGGGGTCGGTCCTCTCCCCCTTGCTATTTAACATCTACATGAAACCGCTGGGTGAGATCATCCAAGGACATGGGGTGAGGTATCATCAATATGCCGATGATACCCAGCTTTACATCTCCACCCCATGCCCAGTCAACGAAGCGGTGGAAGTGATGTGCCGGTGCCTGGATGCTGTTGGGGCCGGGATGGGTGTCAACAGACTCAAACTCAACCTGGATAAGACGGAGTGGCTGTGGGTTTTGCCTCCCAAGGACAATTCCACCTGTCCGTCCATTACCCTGGGGGGGGGAATTACTGACCCCCTCAGAGAGGGTCCGCAACTTGGGCATCCTCCTCGATCCACAGCTCACATTAGAAAACCATCTCTCAGCTGTGGCGAGGGGGGCGTTTGCCCAGGTTCGCCTGGTGCACCAATTGCGGCCCTATCTGGACCGGGACTCATTGCTCACAGTCGCTCATGCCCTCATCACCTCGAGGTTCGACTACTGTAACGCTCTCTACATGGGGCTACCTTTGAAAAGTGTTCGGAAACTTCAGATCGTGCAGAATGCAGCTGCGAGAGGAGTCATGGGCTTACCCAGATATGCCCATGTTTCACCATCACTCCGCAGTCTGCATTGGCTGCCGATCAGTTTCCGGTCACAATTCAAAGTGTTGGTTATGACCTTTAAAGCCCTTCATGGCATCGGACCAGAATATCTCCGAGACCGCCTTCTGCCGCACGAATCCCAGCGACCGATTAGGTCCCACAGAGTGGGCCTCCTCCGGGTCCCGTCAACTAAACAATGTCGGTTGGCGGGCCCCAGAGGAAGAGCGTTCTCTATGGCGGCACCGGCTCTCTGGAACCAACTCCCCCCGGAGATCAGAACTGCCCCTACTCTTCCTGCCTTCCGTAAACTCCTCAAAACCCACCTTTGCCGTCAGGCATGGGGGAATTAAACATCTCCCCCTGGGCACGTTTAATTTATACATGGTATGCTTGTGTGTGTGTCTGTTAGTACATGGGTTTTTTTAAATCTTTAAATATTTTAATTAACTGATTATTTATGATTTGTTTTCACTTGTTGTGAGCCGCCCCGAGTCTTCGGAGAGGGGCAGCATACAAATCCAAATAATAAATAAAAAAATAAAATAAAATAAAAACAACACTGGAGGTAATAAAACCCACGCCTCCCCCAAGTCTTCAGCCTTCGAAGCCACAAGCCAGGATCAGAGACGCCAAGAATCGAAGCAAGGTCACAGGACTCCCAATTGATAACTCTCCACAAGACTGTAAGGGCGGGCCTGCCTTTTCAACCCTGCTGAGGAGAACCACACCCAAACCCAGCTGTTACCAATTCAGGGATGGAAATACCTTGCTAATTGGCCCCTTCTTTGGGCTGCCCGTCTCTGCCTCATATCTATGATAGCCTGGGCATCTTCATCTAATGAATCCAGGCTACTCGCTGGGGAGAGACCCCCCCAGGGGTCTCAGGCTGCTCTCCCTCCTCCTCTTCCTCTTCTGCCTGGTCCTCCCCCTCCTGTTCATCGTCCTCCCCCTCTGAGCATGGATCCGGCAGAGTTCCAGCCGGTCCCTGAGGAGCCTCAGGCTGAATCACAACAGTTTGTATCTATTGCATGCTCTTGTGTTGTTGTTGTTAAAGGTGAAGTAGTCGCAGATTGCGCATGTGCCGAATTGCTTTCTAGGCATTTCACCTCTGGCTCCGAACAAAGATAAAATGTAAAGAGTTTTCTCCCTCTTAAAAAGACTATAAATCTTCCTTAGAAAAATATAGGAAGAAACAAGAATCTGTCGGCATCAAAGTGAGTTTGAAGATTTATCATTTCAAGCAAAGACGGAGGTGCTTTCGCTGTAACAAGGAAGTGATAAGTGAGTACAATAAATCTTAAAATGGCGGAGGGAGGGAAAGACCTCTCTAGTCTGGCTAATATTGAGCAGAAGTTAGATAAGCTGCTGGAGATCTGTAGCGGGTTTGAAAAGAGATTCAACAAAGTTGAGAATAAAATGGAACAGATGGATTTAGAAGTTAAACAAATTAAAAAGGAAGGAGATTCTTCTGCTGAAAAGATACTGAAAGTGGAGAAACAAGTGATGGATTACGATGGAAAAATAAGACAAATAAATGACAGAATCGCAAATTTGGAGGACAGACAGAGAAGGAGGAATTTGCGTTTACGAGGGTTCAGAATGGATTTGCCCTCTGAATTTAAGCTAACAGAAGCTGTCTTGGCTTGGTTAAATAAACAGACAGGTGTGGAGGTCAGCGTGGAGGAGCTGTTGCGTGTTCATTGGGCAGCCCCCAGGAGAAACGGCAGACAGAGAGATGTGATCATCGCTTTCCTTAGTGAAAAAAAAGCAGAGATGATTTATAAAACTTTGAAGACTTCTACGAGCCTTAAACAAGACGGAAATGAGATAAGGGTTCTGAGGGATCTTTCCTGGGAAACCCTGAGAGCGAGAGCTGTGTTGAAACCAATTGCAAGCCGGCTATATCAAAGTGGAACCAGATTTAGCTGGGTCTATCCAGTGGCCATCTTGGTGTTCCAGGACAATAAAATGTACAGAGCACGCTCATTGGAGGAGGGAAAGACTTTGCTGGATCAACTGGGGATTAAGTTTGATGAAACTGGAGCACTAGCATATGAAGGAGAAGAGGCTTTTGACGGTCGGAGTACCCCAGATGAGGAGGAAAGACGAAGGGAAGAGCAGCTGAAGGAGTTAAGCGGGCAGGTGGAGGCCATCAGAAAGGAGCAGAGAAGAACACGGGCTCAGCGGGAGAAGAGAGCCAGAAAGTGATGGTGTTTGGTCCCTTGTCTTGTTGTGGGGGGGGGGGAAAGGCAAAGGAAAAGAATTATTACTATTACAATTACTATTAATGTTGTTATTATTATTATTTTTCTTGGAGATGCCTTGGGATTCCTGTATATCGGTTATTCAGTGGGGGAAGTCTAAGGGGGAAAAAAAGGGGGTTTAAGAATTTAAAATTAAAGAAGAAATTAAAGAAGGAATTATTTAAAGGAGAAAGGAGGGAGGGAGAAATTTTCTCTTTTATAAAATTAAAAAGGGTTGAAAGAGGAGCTAGTTTGAGTGGGAACGCAATCCAGAAAATGTGCCTCAGGTATGGGCAAGGTTTTTTCTTGTCTTCTCCCCTCTCAGTGGGGGGAGCACAGGGGGAGGCACGTTGGGGGGGGGGTAATAGGGGTAAAGAAAAGGGAAAAATATAAACCAAGGGCAAAACAAGAGGGGAAAAGGGTGTTTTTGGTATATTATGACGGAGTGTAAGATAATGGTTTTAAATGTGAATGGTTTGGGATCGGATTTGAAACGTTTTAGGATATTAAGGATGGCTAAGCAATATAAGGTGGATATTATGATTTTGACAGAAACACATAAAAGAAGGGGAGGAAGGGACAACTTGATTAATGATAGAAATTGGAAATGGGTGTTTGAGTCAAGAGGAACGCAAAATAGTCGAGGCACAGCGATTCTGATTCATCAGAGGGTTAATTTTGAAGAGGTGGGAATTCAGAAAGACAGAGAAGGAAGGTGGATATTTGTTAAAGGGAAAATAAATCAAAAGAAGTTGACATTAGCAGCAATTTATGCCCCAAATGGGAAAACAAAACAATTTATAATAAATACTAAGAAGAAGTTAGACAATTTTAAGGAGGGCTCAACTTTTTTGGCAGGAGATTTTAATATGCAATTAACAAATGGGAATGCAAATAGCAGGATGTTACATTTAAATAGACTTAATATGGTGGATTTACATGCAGATATTTTAAATAGAGCTACATATTACTCGGCAAGACATCACACATTTAGCTGCATAGACTACATATTAATGAATAGGGGAGGTAATATACAAGTTAAAAAAGTAGACATTAAAAGTATATGGATATCAGATCATGCCCCACTATTGGCAGAATTGGAAATAGGTCAGGAACGAAATCAAAAAATTTGGAGATATAATGCAGTTGTAACTGCTAGGGAACAAGATAAAGAGAAATTGCAAACAGAGTTATCAGAATATTTTAGAATTAATGATGTGGGAGGTATTAAACAATCAACTGTATGGGATGCATGTAAGGCCTTCATGAGGGGACAATGTATATGTATGGAAGCAGATATTAGGAAGAGGTGGGGTAGAGAGAGGGAAAGGAAGATAAGGGAAATAGATTTGATACAAGAGCAGTTAAGAATGACGAAAAGTAGAGATTGGAATAGTTTACTGAAATTGAAAAAGAAACAGTTGATGGTGTATGATGAGATTAAATGGAATAAGATGAGAATGGCGATGCGACAAAAAATACAGAGTTGGGGGACAAGATCAATGCAGCAAATGGCGAGATATCTGAAGAAGAGGAAAGAAAAATCATGTATTTTAGCATTGAGGGACACCAGTGGAGTGGTTAGATTTGGTAATGACCAGTTAGAGGAGATAATGAGGAAATATTATGAAGATTTGTATAAAGAGGAGCAAGTGAAGATAGAAGTCCTCAAGGTTGGGAAAATAGTAAGTGAAGAAGACAAACAAATTTTGAATGCAGAAATCACACAAGATGAAATTGCTAGAGTAATTAAAGGGTTAAAACAAGCCAAAGCACCGGGCCCAGATGGGTTTACAGGGGAATTTTATAAAACTTATGTGAATGTTTTGCTTCCGCATTTGGGGAAATTGTTTAATAATATATTGTCAAATCGTGATATCCCGCAGACATGGAAGCTTTCAGAAATTGTTACCATTCCGAAGATGGGTCGAGATTTAAGGGAGCCTGGGTCTTACCGTCCGATCAGTTTGGCAAATCAGGATTATAAAATATTTATGAAAATACTGGCAAATAGACTAGAAAATATTTTACCAAAAATAATTGAAGAGGATCAATATGGATTCGTGAAGGGAAGGAAAATAAGTGAACCAATTAGAAATGTAATGAATGTGATGCACCATGCTACCGTTACTAAAAGGAAATTGGGAATTTTGAAATTAGATGTTTATAAAGCGTTCGATAAAGTTAACCATAGTTATTTATATAAATTATGTAACAAATTAAATATGGGGGAAAAATTTTGTGAAACTATAAAAGAGATCTATAAAGGAAATGAAGCATATATAAGAGTGAATGGACAAAGAACGCAGAGTATTAAAATATTAAATGGCACCAAGCAGGGATGCCCTCTGTCTCCAAAATTATTCGTAATAGCAATAGAGATCTTAGCTAATAAGATAAGACAAGATAACACTTGGGCAGGATATAGAATAGGGAAATTAGAAATGAAAATAAATTTATTTGCAGATGATGCAATTATATTGACCCAGACCCCGATGGAGATGATTAAAGGTATAATAAATATTTTACAAGAGTTTAAGCAGGAATCGGGACTGTCGGTTAATATGGAAAAATCAGAGATTATGTGTTTAAATACAGATCCGAGAGAACAGATAGAAATTAGGAAAGAATCAGGGTTGAAATTAGGACTTAAAAAAATAAAATATTTGGGAATTTGGTTATTAAAAAACCCAGGGAAAATGGAAGAGATTAATTATAGAATAACATGGAGGAAAATGTTGAAACAGATGAGGAGCTGGAAAGATAAAAAGCTAAGGAGACTCTCTAAAATAAGAGCTTTAAAAATGATGATAGCTCCCAAGATGATGTACCTATTTCAGGTGCTGTCGGGGGGGTTATCGGTATGTAAGGTTAAAGAGTGGGACAAAAAATTAAATTATTGGATTGAAGAAGATAAGAGACCAAGAATAAGAAAAAAGTGGTTAATTGCGAATGAAAAAGAGGGGGGATGGGGTGTTCCATGTTTGGAGCTGTATAGGGAAGCCTTTCAAATGGAAAGGTTAATGGAGTTGCAATTAAGTGAAAATAAATGGGCGAAATTGGAAAAACAGATAAACGGGATGAATAATAGAGAATTGATTTTTAGGAAGTGGAATAGGAAAGATATAGGGAAATTAATAGGCCCAATGAAAGGGACTATGGAAATTTGGAAAAAATGGCAAGGGAAAATAGGATCATATAAATCTAAACTGTCATCGCTTTATGTAATAAATAGAGAAAACGAAATTAACTTAAATAGGGTTATAGGAGAGTTGAAGGGAAGAGGGATAACTAAGATAGAACAGTTATACGAGAAGGACGGCAGGCCAAGTAGAAATCGCATAGAATGGTGGTTAGGTAAGGGAAGGTGGCTACAAATAAATGCAATATGTAAATATCTAAATGAAAGGGAGAATAAAGAAGTATTATGGCGGGAGGAGACAGGGTTAGAGAAAATAATAAGAGAAAAAAGTGAGGGGATAAAGGCGCAAGCAACTAATATATACAAACTGCTAGTGCAGTCAGATGGGGACACGATTGATGGATTGACTAAATGGTGGCAAAATGAGATATTAGTAGAGGTACAAGAAATGGAAAATATAGTAGAAGATATAAGGAAAATTAAAAATACAAGAATTAGGGAAATGAGAAGGAAAATATTACATAAGTGGTATTTTACTCCCGTTCAATTTGCACATTTTCAGCAGAATGTTAGGGGGAATTGTTGGCATGGTTGTCAAGATAAAGGAGTGTTTATGCATATGTTTTGGGAATGCCCAATAGTGCAGGAATTTTGGCAAAAAGTGAAAGAGGATATTAATGGAATGTTAAATATACAATGGACAATCACTAAGGAAATGGCAGTACTAGTAAAAAGCAATGCGATGGGAGAATTTAGAGAAATAAAAAAAGCAGCAATAGAAAGTGCTCAGGCAGTAATAGTTTTGGGTTGGAAGGATGCGACAAAATGGACAATGCAAAATTGGTATAGGTACATGGTGGATCATATTCAATTTGAAATTATGGAAAAAAGGATAAATTTGGATAATGAAACTGATTTGGGACAGCTGATGGGACGGTGGGACAAGGTAAGACGATATATGACGAGCAGAATCCGAGACCAAGCTACAAGAAATAAACTAGAATCACTCTATAATATGTAGACAGATATATTGCTCTTGGGTTAAGTGGATTAAAAAAGAAATACCCCCAATTTGGTGGTGGGGAATGTGTGTATGTCGGGGTGATGGGCACAATTCACATCTCACTATGCACTGTTTTATGTTGTGTGATTTAAATTGTTAAAAAAAAAAAAATTAATAAAAAATTAAAAAAATAAAAAAAAGGTGAAGTAGTCGCCAACAGGGAGTACATTATGATGTATGATTTTATGAACAACTGTTAAATCAGTTTGGAGGTGGCATAGCTGTAAATTTTCTAAACATAGTAATTGAAGTCTGGAGGAGTAAGGTAATTTGTTGTGTGAGGAGGAGTGGAGGATTCTTCTTGTGAAGTATTTCTGGACTCCTTCAACTGTATTAATGTCTGTTATACAGTGAGGATTCCATACAGGTGAGCTGTATTCAAGAATTGGTCTGACAAATGTTTTGTATGCTCTGGTTAGTAGATCAATGCTTCTAGAGAAGAAGTTGCGTAGTTTGTGACTCAGTGCTTTTCTGGCAATGCTGTTGCAGTGGGCTCTGGCACCTAGGTCATTAGAAATGAGTACGCCAAGGTCTTTCACTGAATGAGGGTCTTCTGTGAGTTCAGTTTATTTAGTTAGTTAGTTAGTTAGTTAGTTAGCTAGTTAGTTAGTTACTTACTTACTTAGTTAGTTAGTTGCTTAGTTAGTTAGTTAGTTAGTCCAATACAAATTGAAAGTTAAGGAGAATAAAAACGTGTAGTAGTAAATATCAGGGAAGGGATAGAAGAAGAGATATGAGAATAGAATACATCAATGAAGAGTAGAGGAAGGATATATGGATGGGAGAAAAGATATATAAAATATAGGAGAGACAATTGGACAGGGGACGGAAGGCACACTAGTGCACCTATACTCGCCCCTTACTGACCTCTAAGGAATCTGGAGAAGTCATCCGTGGAAAGTCTAAGGGAAAAATGTTGGGGGTTGGGGGTTGACACCACGGAGTCTGGTAATGAGTTCCCTGCTTCAACAACTCGATTGCTAAAGTCATATTTTTTACAGTCAAGTTTGGAGCGGTTGGTATTAAGTTTGAACCTGTTGCGTGCTCTTGTCTTATTGCGGTTGAAGCTGAAGTAGTTGTTGACAGGCAGGATGTTGCAGCATATGATCTTGTGGGCAATACTTAGATCATGTTTAAGGCGTCGTAGTTCTAAGTTTTCTAGACCCAGGATTGTAAGTCCATTTTCGTAGGGTATTCTGTTTCGAATTTGTCCAAGTGTGTATTTCGTATTCAGATTCTTTTTACCAATATGTAGGACGGAGCATTTGTTGGATGAGATATAAAACAGTATGTAAAAGAAAATGAAGAGGTCAAAATTAAAACAGGAGTTAAAAATGATAGCAGTTTCTTTTAAGAAAGCAAGAATGATTAGTCAAGGTGGGTTGGTGTTAAGCTGGTTCTGACCAGTTCAAGAAAACTGGTAGTAGCGACTTGCCTGCCTGCAACAAAGCTATGCCGTCCCATTTAGCCACGTTTTCAAGCCATGCGCATGCATGCAACCGGTGTTTGAGAGCAAAGCGCATGCATGAAAGGCTGCATGCATGCATGGAAGGTGTGCACACAAGCAAAGCAAGTATGCACGCACATGCTCACATTGTCGATGCTGTGCGAACTGGTAGAAAAATAATGTGAATCCCACCTCTGGTTGAGAACATAGTTGCGGATCTTTCACATTCTGGAAATGAACTGGACACAACTCCTTCCCTGCTATATAATTTCTATAGGGGCATCGAATGTCAACAGAATTGGACAGAAGAACAGTTTTTCCCCCGTTGTGGTCTCACTCTGCTGAACACCTAATTCTCACAATTGACAAAATGCTATGACCACTAAGTTCAATCTAATGTGTATGGGAATGAAGCCAAAGAGTGGGGCTGTGGTATTATTTATCCTTTAATTACCTCTTATTTCCCCCTTCTATTGGTTCAACACTTCTAGTAGTAGTAGTAGTAGTAGTAGCAGTAGTAGTAGGAGTAATAGTTGTAGTATTTTCTCTGTTGTTTTGCAAATACAGAGTACTTCTGAACCAGGGACAAATTTCTTGGATAGTTAAAAACATTTGGCCAAAAAAATATTCTCTTACAAACATAGAAACATAGAAGACTGATGGCGGAAAAAGACCTCATGGTCCATCTAGTCTGCCCTTATATTATTTCTGTATTTTATCTTAGGATGGATATATGTTTATCCCAGGCATGCTTAAATTCAGTTACTGTGGATTTACCAACCACGTCTGCTGGAAGTTTGTTCTAAGGATCTACTACTCTTTCAGTAAAATAATATTTTCTCATGTTGCTTTCGATCTTTCCCCCAACAAACTTCAGATTGTGTCCCCTTGTTCTTGGGTTCACTTTCCTATTAAAAACACTTCCCTCCTGAACCTTATTTAACCCTTTAACATATTTAAATGTTTCGATCATGTCCCCCCTTTCCCTTCTGTCCTCCAGACTATACAGATTGAGTTCATTAAGTCTTTCCTGATACGTTTTATGCTTAAGACCTTCCACCATTCTTGTAGCCCGTCTTTGGACCCGTTCAATTTTGTCAATATCTTTTTGTAGGTGAGGTCTGCAGAACTGAACACAGTATTCCAAATGTGGTCTCACCAGCGCTCTATATAACGGGATCACAATCTCCCCCTTCCTGCTTGTTATACTTCTAGCTATGCAGCTAAGCATCCTACTTGCTTTTCCTACTGCCCGACCTCACTGCTCACCCATTTTGAGACTGTCAGAAATCACTACCCCTAAATCCTTCTCTTCTGAAGTTTTTGCTAACACAGAGCTGCCAATACAATACTCAGATTGAGGATTCCTTTTCCCCAAGTGCATTATTTTACATTTGGAAACATTAAACTGCAGTTTCCATTGCTTTGACCATTTATCTAGTAAAGCTAAATCATTTACCATATTACAGACCCCTCCAGGAAAATCAACCCTATTGCACACTTTAGAGTCATCGGCAAATAGGCAAACCTTTCCTACCAAACCTTCCCCTATGTCACTCACAAACATATTAAAAAGAATAGGACCCAGAACAGACCCTTCTGGCACACCGCTTATAACCTGTCTCTGCTCAGAATACTTGCCATTAACAATAACTCTCTGATGTCTATGCTTCAGCCAGCTTGAAATCCACTGAACTATCCAGGGATTAAGTCCAATCTTCACTAATCTTCACTCTTCTCTTCTCTTCCCTTCCCTTCTCTTCTCCCTTGCCTTACTCATCTCATCTCTACTCATTTCTACTCATCTCATCTCTTCTCTATTGTACTCTACCGTACTCTACACTACGCTACTCCATTCCACTTCATAGAACATAGAATAACAGAGTTCGAAGGGACCTTGGAGATCTTTGAGTCCAACCCCCTGCTTGAGCAGGAGATCCTATACCATTTCGGAGAAATTGCTATCCAGTCTCTTCTTAAGTCTCTTCTTCATTCTGCTCCATTCTATCTATGTTAAAAGATGGTTGACAGATGCAAAGGCAAAGATCTCATAACCAATTGAACAGACAGAGTCAAGGGAGAGGGAAGGAGTGAGTGAGAGAGAGAGGGAGAGGGAGAGATGGGTGGGAATAGCCTGGGGGATAGAATTTGATCTGCCTTGATATTTTTAATGTAAACCCAATTCAATTTCCCCAGCTGACTCATTATGCAAAGGAACATAACATCTACTCTTTGGTATTTTCACTTACCATAAATTCTCCCCTCCCCACCTCCAAATTCCAGCTCAAATGGCAGATATTAAGGAGAAAATCTGTGCAAAGAGGCATGTGAAAATAGCATCGCCAAATGTATTTCCTTAGAGAGGTTTCCTTGCCAGATGGATCTATTATGCAAAACCATTTAGAGAAAGACTTGTACATTGAAACAACCAGCCCAACTGTAAATCTCAATCTGAAATTAAAATTTAAGGAACTCCCTGGCTGAAATTAAGAGTTGATTTGGATATGTGGGCTAAATCCACAAGTCAAAAATCAACTCAGGGAATTCACAAAGTGAATAGAAGGATGGATTTAAGAAGACTTTTTAAGGCACAAGAAGCAATTGTTCCATTTTGTTCTAGGGTGGTAAATCCAGCTCAAGTATTGTTCCTAATTATAGGTTATCAGGCGTGAATTTAGAATTTTGCAGAATTGGAACAAGAACAATCAAGAGATTAGTAACTGTTTTGTGCACAGCCCCAGAGCGAAACCCCAGATGCAAAAATCTTTTATTTTATGAATAAATCAAACTCTTTATTGATATAAGCACACATAATGAAAAGCAGATTTTTAATGCCCAGGAAACAAGGAGTTACTTAAGAACACTTCTACTTAAGAACTTTTCGAGATAAAAACCGAATGTTCAAGCTTTCTTTGCCTCTACTTAAGAACCATTTTCTACTTAAGAACCCAAGCCTGGATGTTTGATGGTGTTAGAGGTATTGTCATAGGAGGTAAGTGATTCTGAGTAAAGCTGCCCTGAGTTGAGTTGAGTTGAGGAGAGGAGAGTTAAATTGAGGAGAACATAAGAGAAGAGAAGAGACAATAGAAGAGAAGAGACAATAGAAGAGAAGAGAAGGGAAGGGAAGGGAAGGGAAGAGAAGAGAAGAGAAGAGAAGAGAGAATGGAATGGAAGGGAAGGGAAGGGAAGGGAAGGGAAGAGAAGAGAAGAGAAGAGAAGAGAAGAGAGAATGGAATGGAATGGAAGGGAAGGGAAGGGAAGAGAAGAGGAGAGAAGAGGAGAGAGAATGGAATGGAATGGAAGGCAAGGGAAGGGAAGAGAAGAGAAGAGTAGAGAAGAGAAGAGAAGGGAAGGGAAGAGAAGAGAAGACAGAATGGAATGGAATGGAATGGAATGGAAGGGAAGGGAAGAGAAGAGAAGAGAAGAAAAGAGAAGAGAAGAGTAGAGAAGAAAAGAGAAGAGAAGAGAGAAGGGAAGGAAAGGGAAGAGAAGAGAAGAGAAAAAAATGCTGGAAGGGACATTGGAGGTCTTCTAGTCCATCCCCTGCTCAAGCAGGAGAACCTATACTATTTCAGATAGGTGACTACTATGTAGTCCCTTCTTAAAAACCTTCAGTGATTTTGCAATTGACTGATGGTAAATTTGTCAATGCCAATGATGTTGAAGTGTTGCTCCAGTTCTTTGGGGTTGGCTATCCAAGGTTCCTATTACTGTTTTTGATTCCTTTTATTTAATTTAGGTTAGTTTAGGGTCTTTTAAGAAATATTGTCAGAAGATAGACACGTGTTCATCAGGGGAGAGTTCCAATCACTACCCCACATTCTCAGGACCACATTAGGAGCTTCTCAGCTGTGCTTCAGACAAAGAATCAAGGTTGGCATTAAGATGAGGGCGGTTTCCAACACAGAGATGCTGGGAAAAAATCTATGAAAATTGCATCATCAGTGGGTTCCTTCCAATGTGGCGTTCTGGACTGCATCGGTAGGAATCAGTGATGGGCTGCTCCCGGTGCAGGCCACTCCACAGAGTGGTAGTAAAATCGGGGATGCATGCACAGCTGTGTGCCCCCAGTGGGTGTGCATGCACCCTTGCACAAGATTCAGCTTCTGCGCATGCACCCAAAGCAAAATCTTGTGTGAGGTCACTCGCGCAAGCAAGATTTCGGTGATTTTTTTGCTTCTGCTCATGCGAAAATCAGAAAATCATCGCCGAAATCGAATATCAATGTCAATGCACCCATGCCCGCCCATGCACCTGCACCACCCCCCAGGAGCATACCGGTAGGGCCGGCAACCGACAGCCCTTCCCTGGTAGGGACCCATCACTGGTGTTTATCCCAAGCATGTTTAAACTCAGATTCTGACTAAGATTGTGTTCTATTGGGCTCTCTGGTAGACTTATCCCAAAAATTCACAGGTACAAATTTCAGACACACACACGTTTGAAAATTCAAAACAATGTTCTTTATAATGAAAATTCACTTAAACCAAGCCCTCTTTTGGTATAGCAACGAGCCCTGGTCTCCAAACAAACTGGTAATTTGTACAAGTCCCTTATCAGTTCTGTGATACTTATCTGGCAGCTGTGAGGCAATTCACAGTCCTTCTTCTTTCACAAAGTGAAACACACTTTGCTCTGGTTTAGTTTCAAAGAGGGGGAAAATCAGCACACAAAAGGTCAAAGTCAGTAAAGCAGTCACGAAAGACAAGAATCAGATAATCCTCCACAATGGCCAAACTCACAGGCTGCTATTTATAGCAGCCTCACTAATGACCCCAGCCCCACCCAACCACAGGTGGCCTCATTTTCTTTGATAATAATCTCTCAGTTGTTGTTGCCTATGCATCGCTCTCTGCATGTGTGGCTGTATCATTAACTCTTGTTCTGAATCAAAGGAGGAGTGAGATAATTGATCTCCCTCTGAGCTGTCTGCCCCACTCTCCTCCTCCCTGTCACTCATGTCTTCTTGGTCAGAGGGGCCTTCATCAGCAGATTCCACCGGGGGCAAAACAGGCCTGCAGCATGTGGATGTCTCCCACACATCCACAGTCCTTGGGGCAGGAGCTGGGCCAGAGCTAACCACAACACAAGGAATTAGAATTTTGAGTCTTCTCGATTATTTATTTTTTTAAAGTCATTTGGATATTTTCAGCTTGTTTCTTTCCTCCCCAGACTGCTTCAGCTCAACCAAGAAGCATTAACTCCTTTTCTTGGTGCTCAACGCCTCGCCCACTTATTACCTTTAATTAACGTCATTAGCAATTCGGAAAGATTGGCAGAGGACGAGAGTAGAACCCCGTTAATGTTGCGAAACTTAATTGGAATGTGTGGCAGTGTTGTCTGGGATGTGTCATCTCTGCTCACACTTAGAGGAAGGAATTGTGGATTGGATTTCACCAGGGTGACTCCAGCTGCACATCTGCCAGGCCCCAAACAAATTCAGGTTGATGGGAATTGGTTTCTCAGCTTTTCAGAATAGCGCATCGTTGGTTTAGGGATTTTAAACATTCCCCTTTGACACATTCTAAAAGTGAAGACTTGCCGATGACTCTAAAGTGTGCAATAGGGTTGATATTCCTGGAGGGGTCTGTAATATGGTAAATGATTTAGCTTTACTAGATAAATGGTCAAAGCAATGGAAACTGAAGTTTAATGTTTCCAAATGTAAAATAATGCACTTGGGGAAAAGAAATCCTCAATCTGAGTATTGCATTGGCAGTTCCGTGTTAGCAAAAACTTCAAAAGAGAAGGATTTAGGGGTACTGATTTCTGACAGTCTCAAAATGGGTGAGCAGTGTGGTCCTCACCTACAAAAAGATATTGACAAAATTGAACAGGTCCAAAGACAGGCTACAAGAATGGTGGAAGGTCTTAAGCATAAAACGTATCAGGAAAGACTTCATGAACTCAATCTGTATAGTCTGGAGGACAGAAGGAAAAAGGGGGGACATGATCAAAACATTTAAATATGTGAAAGGGTTAAATAAGGTTCAGGAGGGAAGTGTTTCAATAGGAATGTGAACACAAGAACAAGGGGACACAATCTGAAGTTAGTTGGGGGAAAGATCAAAAGCAACGTGAGAAAATATTATTTTACTGAAAGAGTAGTAGATCCTTGGAACAAACTTCCAGCAGAAGTGGTAGATAAATCCACAGTAACTGAATTTAAACATGCCTGGGATAAACATATATCCATCCTAAGATAAAATACAGAAAATAGTATAAGGGCAGACTAGATGGACCATGAGGTCTTTTTCTGCCGTCAGTCTTCTATGTTTCTAAGACAGAAAAGTTTTTGTCTTAACTGGTTGTACTATTATTGTATTCACACAACATATGTTACTGGATTAACTGTTTTTGTGGCATAGCAGCACTTCTGCATCGATGGCAAGAAGAAAACTGGGACATGAAGTTCAGTCATTAGGATTGGAGTCAACTTGAAGAAATCCTTTATCTTTTAAGGGGAGGGGGGAATCCAGGAAACTAACCTGATCCTACGTAGCTTCTGCTCCGGCAATCTCACACTACTCACAAGAGCCTACAAAACTTTTGCCAGACCCATCCTTGAATACAGCTCATCTGTCTGGAACCCATACCACATCTCGGACATCAACACCCTTGAAAACGTCCAAAGATATTTCACCAGAAGAGCCCTTCACTCCTCCACTCGAAACAGAATGCCCTACGAAAATAGACTAACAATCCTGGGTCTATAAAGCTTAGAACTACGGCACCTAAAACACAATTTAAGTATTGCCCACAAGATCATATGCTGCAACATCCTACCGGTCAATGACTACTTCAGCTTCAACCACAACAACACAAGAGCACGCAACAGATTCAAACTTAATATTAACCGCTCCAAACTTGACTGTAAAAAATATGACTTTAACAATCGAGTTGTCGAAGCGTGGAACTCATTACCGGACTCAATAGTGTCAACCCCTAACCCCCAACGTTTCTCCCTTAGACTCTCCACGATTGACCTCTCCAGGTTCCTAAGAGGTCAGTAAGGGGCATACATAAGTGCACTAGTGTGCCTTTCGTCCCCTGTCCAATTGTCTTTCCTTTATCTCATATATCATATATATTTTCTTCCTTTCATATATCTTCTCCTCTATTTTTACATATTATATTTATATATATTACTTCATGTCTATTCTCTTCCATATGTATTGTGTATTGGACAAATGAATAAATAAATAAATAAATAAATAAATAAATAAATAAATAAATAAACAACAGATTTATCAGCCTAACCTCAATACTAGGGAAGATACTGGAAAAGATAATCAAGTAACGAATAAGTGAACATCTAGAAACAAAGTAATAACCAAAAGCCAACATGGGTTTGTCAAAAACAGATCATGCCAGACTAATCTTATTGCATTCTTTGACAAAGTGACACAATTAGTGGAGCAGAGGAATGCTGTTGATATAATTTACTTGGATTTTGGTAAGGCATTTGATAAGGTAGACCATAACCTGCTACTAGATAAAGTAGAAAAATGTGGTATGGACAGCAGCACCACTACATGGATTCGAAAATGTCTAACCAACCGCAAGTGTCCTTATGTGAGATTTGGCTTCTACGCATGTGCAGAAAGCCGAATCTAACACCAACATAGAATAGAATAGAATAGAATAGAACAGAACAGAATGGAATGGAATGGAATGGAGTGGAATGGAATAGAATTTTATTGGCCAAGTGTGATTGGACACACAAGGAATTTGTCTTGGTGCATATGCTCTCAATGTGCATAAAAGAAAAAGATACATTTGTCAAGAATCCTGTGGTACGACACTTAATGATTGTCATAGGGGTCAAATAAGCAATGAAGAAACAATCAATATTAATAAAAATCTTAGGATACAAGCAACAAATTACAGTCATACAGACATATGCGCAACTGCCGCTGGGAGTGCGCCAGTAGCACCAGTGACAGGCAGCACTTCCCTCGACATAACCAATTTTTGCAACCATAGTTTTAGCCTCCAGTCCCCCAAACATGTTCATTTTTGTTCTCGGCAGTCTTTTGAGAGCAGTGATGGTGAACGTTTTTTGGTTTGTGTGCCAAAAATGTGAGTGTATCTGTCTGTGCCCACACCATTCCCTCCCTCCCACGCATGCACACATCTGTATGCTTCCACTGCACATGCGCACAATCCCCCCAATCCCCACCCATGCACATAGGCACCACTGGGACAGTGAAAAAACAACAAATGTGCAAACTGGAAGTTTGGAAAAATGGTCTCCTGGTTTGCCCATTATGCTGTTTTTTGAACTCCAGGGCTTCAGAGAAGCTTCCAGGGGGCGAAACAGCTTTTCCCAAGGCCAAAAACCAGCTGGTTAGTCACACCTGGTGTGCTGGAGTTAACATAGAGCATGCGTGACATCATTTTGCCATCACAGATCTACAGTCTCAATGTAATTTTTCTATCTCCAAGTGCTCTTTGCTTTTTTGTGGTTTTGTGTTTTTATTATTATTATTTATTAGATTTGTATGCCGCCCCTCTCTGTAGACTTGGGGCGGCTCACAACAGTGATAAAAACAATACATGGTAACAAATCTAATAATTAAAATCTAAAATAACAGTTTTACATTAAAAAGTCTAAAAAGAAAAGAACCCAATACAGTGGTGCCTCATCTTACGAACACCTCTTCTAACGAGCTTTTCAAGATACGAACCCGGTGTTTAAGATTTTTTTGCCTCTTCTTCCGAACTATTTTCACCTTACGAACCCAAGCAGCTGCTGCTGGGATGAAGGGGTTTCTTTTTTCCCCCTTTTTTGAAGAAAGAAAAGGGAGGGGCTGCTTGGAATAGGAAACATTTTGCAGAGAACAACGTGCTTGCAAAGGAACTGAAAGGGTGTCTTTTGAAGAAAGAAAAGGGAGGGGCAGCTTGGAGGAAAGATTTTGCAGAGAACAATGTGCTTGCAAAGGCACTGAAACGGTGTCTTTTGAAGAAAGAAAAGGGAGGGGCGCCCCCCTTGCCTTTCTTCCTTCCCACTCACCCTTTAGCCTAGCCTTGCTTCTTCCACCCGCCCCCTTTAGCTGCTCCTCCCTGCCCTCTGTTCGCCTCCCTTCTAAAGTTTGGGATTTTCCTGAAGGATTTGCACGCATTATTTGCTTTTACATTGATTCCTATGGGAAACATTGTTTCATCTTACAAACTTTTCACCTTACGAACCTCCTCCTGGAACCAATTAAGTTCGTATCATGAGGTACCACTGTATATAAAATACATACACACAGTCATATCATGCACAAAACTACAGAGGCAAGAAGGGGATGTCTCAGTTCCCCCAAGCCTGACGACAGAGGTGGGTTTTAAGGAGTTTACGAAAGGCAAGGAGGGTGGGGGCAATCTTAATCTCTGGGGGGAGTTGATTTCAGAGGGTTGGAGCCACACAGAGAAGGCTCTTCCCCTCAGTCCCGCCAGACGACATTGTTTAATCGACAGGACCCAGAGAAGACCAACTCTGTGGGACCTAACTGGCCACTGGGATTCATGCGGCAGAAGGCGGTCTCGCAGATATCCTGGTCCGGTGCCATGAAGGGCTTTATAGGTCATAACCAACACTTTGAATTGTGAACGGAAACTGATCGGCAACCAATGCAGACTGCAGAGTGTTGGTGTTACATGGGCATATTTAGGAAAGCCCATGATAGCTCTCGCAGCTGCATTCTGCACGATCTGAAGTTTCTGAACACTTTTCAAAGGTAGCCCCATGTAGAGAGCATTACAGTAGTCGAGCCTCAAGGTGATGAGGGCATGAGTGACTGTGAGCAGTGACTCCCGGTCCAGATAGGGCCGCAACTGGTGCACCAGGTGAACCTGGGCAAATGCCCCCCTCGCCACAGCTGAAAGATGGTTCTCTAATGTGAGCTGTGGATCGAGGAGGACGCCCAAGTTGCGGACCCTCTCTGAGGGGGTCAATAATCCCCCCCAGGGTAACGGATGGACAGATTGAGTTGTCCTTGGGAGGCAAAACCCACAGCCACTCCATCTTACCAGGGTTGAGTTTGAGTCTGTTGACACCCATCCAGACCCCAACAGCCTCCAGGCACCAGCACATCACTTCCACTGCTTCATTGACTGGACATGTGTGTGTGTGTGTGTGTATGTGTGTGTGTGTGTGTGTTTTGAGGGACCAGGACTTAGTTTTGTAATCTTTACATTATGATCACATAGCATATTTGCTTGGAAAACAGTCGAGCTATGTTCACAGATTGGTCAAAAATATAGACACGTAGGATTGCAGACTTCATTTTCGTAGGATGTTTTTTGTTTTCCCCTAAAACTATATGAGTCATTGGCCTTTTGTTGTATCCAGGGGAAATTCAATTTGTTCGTCGCACTGTTTCGGCTGCAATTCCTCCCCCTTACAAATTTTGCATTTATTTATTGACCTTGGGATTATTTTACATTAATTCACCGAGTAGCCCTGTCCTTTGTTAGCTTGGCATTTTACTCAATTATTAACATGGTAAAGACATGCTAACCCTGTTACAGATCCCACCACACTCTTTTTTCATGAGTTTCCAAGCAATCCTTTCATTATATCATTAAAACTACTTGCGCTGGTGTTACCTGCACAGGGTGACCAGAGACCCTTTCATCAAATTTCGGTTATTGTATCTCTGAAAGATGCTATTGTAAAATATGGAGAAAAAAAATTAAAACTCTGATGCTTAATTTATGAGATGAACCCGTCTGATAATCGAATGACCTTTTCTTTCTGTCTGGTTATTAAACTGTTTGTGATCTAATGAAATGTTGGTAATACACTCCTTTTTTGTTGGGGATTTAATTTCCTACCTGACATTTAGATTAAAAAGAGCATGGGCTGGGAGAAAAGATTTGCCATCAATGGATCTGCAAGGATCTTTGCCCCTACCTCTGGAATGACAGGTGTTTGTTTGATGTTTTGCTGCTCCTGAGTGAATGTCTTTGTGATGTATATTATTTCTATTAAAGACAGAGAAAGTCACCAGTGAATGTCTCCCGGACAACTTTTCAATTGTCAAATCTGTCAATATTTATTTACTTACTTACTTACTTACTTACTTACTTACTTACTTACTTACTTACTTACTTACTTACTTACTTATTTATTGGATTTATATGCCGCCCCTCTCCGAAGACTCGGAGCGGCTAACAGCAATCATAAAACAGCATACAATAATAATCCAATACTAAAAACGATTAAAAACCCATTAATACAAAAAACCAAACATACATACAGACAGACATACCATGCATAAAATTGTAAAGGTCTAGGGGGAAAGAGTATCTCAATTCCCCCATGCCTGACGGCAGAGGTGGGTTTTAAGAAGCTTACGAAAGGCAAGGAGGGTGGGGGCAATTCTAATCTCCGGGGGGAGTTGGATCCAGAGGGCTGGGCTGTCACAGAGAAGGCTCTTCCCCTGGGTCCCGTCAAACGACATTGTTTAGTTGATGGGACCCGGAGAAGATCCACTCTGTGGGACCTAACTGGTTGCTGGGATTCGTGCAGCAGAAGGCGGTCCCTGAGATAATCTGGTCCGGTGCCATGGAGGGCTTTATAGGTCATAACCAACACTTTGAATTGTGACCGGAAATTGATCGGCAACCAATGCAGACTGCAGAGTGTTGGTGTAACATGGGCATTTTTGGGGAAGCCCATGATTGCTCTCGCAGCTGCATTCTGCACGATCTGAAGTTTCCGAACACTTTTCAAAGGTAGCCCCATGTAGAGAGCTTTACAGTAGTCGAGCCTCGAGGTGATGAGGGCATGAGTGACTGTGAGCAATGTCTCCATTACTCAAGCTCATCCTCTTGGTGGCCAGCATAGCAGGAACCAAAGGTCGAAGTGTGCGAGAAGGCAAAACCTGCAGCCTGGGAGATAAGAACGGATGAAAGAAATTGCATGGATGGATTCCCCAAAAGGCCGTTGTATCCTTTCGATTTTGCTCTCCCGCACTGCTGTTAATCTCGAACAAACAGCAGGAGAGACGATGTCCAATCTATGGGAAATGTTCGGTCTCGTGGCTTTCCCAGGTGCCAAGATCTTGGGTGTAAGGCAACTGCTTCAGCAAGACAAGCTAAGCAACATTGATTGCAACTTCAAAGGAACTGAATCCTTCCAAGTGAAGAGGAGACATTTTGCCAAGTTGTGCTTTGGGGTTCTGTCTGCCATTTGCTCCGAAGCCTTGGGCCAAACTCTGCTCGGATCAAGCTGGGTCGGAGTTAAGACTTCACTTTGTAGTATTCGGGGGGCGGGGGGCGGGGGGCAGGAAAGTGTGTAGCTGACATGATAACACTTGTTGTATTTTTCTCTGACCCGTAAACTAACGGGGAGGAATAATCCTGCCAATTTAATTTATTTTTTGTGTCCTGGCAAAACATTTTCTTCCAAATGCTCTATTTGGCCATCTAGTGCCAGTTTTACTTTAAAATTTTTTAAAACAAAATCACAATTACTTTCAGACTTTTTGTAGCACTTATACACTTCTTTCTTCCTTTTTTAACAAATTTATAAAGTTGACAAACTCTCACATACCGTAGATCAGTGGTTCTCAACGTAGGGGTCGTTTTGTGGTTAGCTCTGGCCCAGCTCCTGCCCCAAGGACTGTGGATGTGGGGGAGACATCCACATGCTACAGGCCTGTTTTGCCCCCGGTGGAATCTGATGATGAGGGCTCCTCTGACCAAGAAGACATGAGTGACAGGGAGGAGGAGAGTGGGGCAGATAGCTCAGAAGGAGATCAATTATCTAGCTCCTCCTTGGATTCAGAACAAGAGTTAATGATACAGCCACACATGCAGAGAGCGATGCATAGGCAACAACAACTGAGAGATTATTATAAAAGAAGATGAGGCCACCTGTGGTTGGGTGGGGCTGGGGTAATTAGTGAGGCTGCTATAAATAGCAGCCTGTGGGTTTGGCCATTGTGGAGGATTATCTGATCGTTGTGTTTCGTGACTGCTTTACTGACTTTGACTTTTTGTGTGCTGATTTTTCCCCGCTTTGAAACTAAACCAGAGCAAAGTGTGTTTCACTTTGTGAAAGAAGGACTGTGAATTGCCTCACAGCTGCAAGCTAAGTATCACAGAACTGATAAGGGACTTGTACAAATTACCAGTTTGTTTGGAGACGAGTGCTCTTTGCTATACCAAAAGAGGGCTTGGTTTAAGTGAATTTTCATTATAAAGAACATTGTTTTGAATTTTCAAATGTGTGTGTGTCTGAAATGTGTACCTGTGAATTTTTGGGAGGATTCTACCAGAGAGCCCGACAGAACAGAAGATATTAAAAAAAAATAAAGAAAAACACCACCCCATGGGACCTTGGCAGCAACAACGCAACCACTTGATTCACTCTATCTCCATTCGTGGTCTCCAGGCCTGCTGACAAATACCACATTTTTAGGGCCTGTCAGAAAAGCAGAAGTGTGAAGCCAACCATACCTCAGGGGGAATGAGATTCCATAGAGAAGGGGCCGCTACCAAAAAGGCCTTGTTTCATGGTTCCACCAGATTACAATCCCTAATCAATGGGACTGGCAATATCCATCCATTGTGGGCTGGTCAGATGTAATAGGGTTGTTTTTGTATGCAGCTATCCCCAATATTTACAATATCAAATATTTGTTTCTTCTCTGAACTCTTTCCAGGACCTCAATAACTTTTCTGTATCATGATACGGCAGTACCATTGTGCCCTATGAGGCACATGCACAACAAGCAAAGTCTTACATGTGGATGCATGCACGAATGAGGTTTTGGCGGTTTTTGGCAATATTTTTGCTTCCACACATGTGCAGAACCAAAAAAATCACTGAAAATCACCAAACTTGCTCAAGCATCCTCATGTGCATGCGCAGAAACAAAATCTTGTGCAGGGGTGCATGTGTGCACATTGAGGATGCGCAGGTGCATGCGCACCCCAGATTTCCCTACTGGGGCGGCACACCAAATAGTGTAATTGTCAGCGAACCAAATAGCATCTGAGAAATGAATCAATTTCTACTCCTGTGCTTTCGTACACGGTTCGATTTATTAACAAAGCCATTCTGGATTCAACACGGTCATTCCAACTCTAAAATTCCACAAGGCTGGTTTAGCTTTGTGGAAGTTTATCTCATTCATAGTTTCGTCAAGATCATGGTTTTGCTGTTTCCCTGTTCAAGATTGTGTGTGGACTTTCTGGACTTTGGAATCAGAGTCAATTTCCCAGTTACTGGGTGAGAAATTGGATTGCATTTAACCTGTGTCTTGTGTGTACCGGAAAATCCCTTTAAAAAGGGATTTTTTTCTGCTTTTCTGTTGATAAAGACTTTTGGTTTTCCTTCTATCGTGTGGTGTGTGTCTTTTTGGACTAATTACCCTGTAATTATGGGCGGTTGGGACACACCGGCAGAACAGTTGACTAAGCAAAATCCTTAAAACTATCTTCCAATCTAGCCTTACATGTCAATCCCTACCACCCCTACCTCCTGTTGTGGTCCTCCAGAGACCTGTGGAGCTTGCCACAGAGTCGGACAGTGAGAAGGCTAGGTAGGAATATGGGCAGTGATGGGCTCCTATGGGTACGGTCAGATACGCAGAACCGGTAGTAAAATTTTGATTTTTTTTTTCTTTTTTCCCTTCTGGGCTCTGGGTATGTTTTTCCTATCGCAGTAAATGAGGTTGAATGTGTATAATTTTAGAAGAGCTGTTCTTGTGTGTGTATGTACATACACATACAGTTTATATAGTAGATAATGAGTATTTTTGTGTGCATGTGTGTAATGTGTATGTACACATATGGCATATCTACATAGAATTAAAGAGAATATTTTGGATGTTCAGTAATAGTACATAGATAGGGAAATTGTATCTCTTTGAGGTGAGGAGAGGCCAGGCACCCTAACCCTTGATGGGAGTGACGTCAAGTTGGCCACCTTTAAGCCAGTCACATGACCTTTAAGCCACCACTGGTCACATGATCATCAAACCACTCTCACCTGATCACATGGCTGGCAAGCCACACCCACAAAATAAACCACACCCACATTGTGGTAGTAAAATTTTTGCAGCCCTTCACTGAACATGGCCAGTCTGGAGAAGGCTCTGTGTTGGAGGCAGAGAGAGAGCCAGGGCCATCTGGGAGTTCTGTGCTGACTCTGGAGCCTTCAGAGGCCGTAATCTACAGCTTTCAGATCTGGGCCAATAAATGGAAGCAAAGAACAACTCTAAACTCTAACTAAGCTGCTCTCTGGAGCTTTCCAGATGTGGCAATTCTTCCGTATGTGAAGAGAGAGGGGAATATCCTATCTGCCTGAACGGGCCAGATGGATGGGCTATTTGACAATTGAGAAATATAAATTGCCTGCGTAAAGTGGGAAGTCACCAGCCAGAAAGCTGCTCGATAGCTCGAAGGAAACTTCTGTGGAGCTGTACAAATCCTGCGGAGAAACATCTGGTCCTCATTCTGCTACAAAGCGCCTAATTTAGTTCCATTTGTAGATATTGTCCTTACAGAGGGATTAATTAAGAGATGTTGTGGCACTGATGGATACATAAAACTGCGGGGCTGTGTGAGCCAAAGCAAAGAGAGAGACAATTAAGAGGGCTCGGATGGTGTCTCACTCACTGGTAGGGTGGGGGGGGGAGAAGGAGAGGGGAAGGGGAAGAGGAAAAAGGAGAGGAGGAAGAGGAAGAGGAGATGAAGAGGAGGAGAAGGAGAAAGAGGAGGAGAAGGAGGAGGAGAAGGAGGGTAAGAGGAGGAGGAGAGAGAAAAGAGAAGGAGAAGGTGAAGGTGAAATGGAAGAGGAGGAGGGGAAGGAGAAAAAGAAAAAGGAGGAGGAGAGGAGGAGGAGAAGGAAAAGGTGAAGGAGAAGAGGAGGAGGAGAAGGGAGAATAAAGGAGGAGAGGGTGGGAGGAGGAGGAGGAAGAGGGAAAGAGGAAGGCAGGAGGAGTGAGGAGGAGGAGGAGAGGAGGGGAAGGGAAGGGAAAGAAGGAGGAGGAGGGGAGGGGAGAGGAAGAAAAGGAGGAGGAGGAAAAGAAGAAGAGGAGGAGGAAGAGGGGAAGGGAAGGCTGGTGGAGCAGAAAGAAATGGAGGAGGACGAGGAGGAGAAATAATAATAATAATAATAATAATAATAATAATAATAATAGTAGTAGTAGTAGTAGTAGTAGTAATAGTAATAGTAATAATAGTAGTAGTAGTAGTAATAATAATAATAATAATAATAATAATAATAATAATAATAATATATTAGATTTGTATGCCACCCCTCTCCAAGGACTCGGAGAAGAAGGAGGGAAAGAAGAGGAGGAGAGGAAGGCAGGAGGAGGAGGACAGAGAAGGAGGAGGAGATCCATGGGGTCCTTAGTGATCTCTGAACTTTTTCTTGGAGACCTTTCATGATCCAGCTAGGAAACAGAATCAGTGTTAACAGAGAATGGGGTTGGGTCTACGTTTATATACTAGTGCAGTGATGGTGAACCTATGGCATGGGTGCCACAGGTGGCATGCAGAGCCATATCTGCTGGCACGCAAGCTGTTGCCCTAGCTCAGCTCCAATGTGCATGCATGTGCCATCCAGCTCACACAGAGACTCTGGCAGGACTTTTTTGGCTTCCAGAGAGCCTCCCGGGGGCATTTTTACCCTCCCCAAACCCCAGGGAAGACTTTGGAGCCTGGGGGAGGGAGAAACACGAGCCCACTGAGCCCAGCAGAAGTTGGGAAATAGGCCATTTCCAGCCTCCAGAGGGGGGAGTTGTTTTTGCCCTCCCCAGGCATTGAATTATGGATGTGGGCACTCACTTCACTAGTGGCTTGTTCTGTCGTTATTGGTTGGAATCCTTCTTGGTGTTTCCTTATTAGGTGGTAGTTTACTGTTAGATTGTTTGTATTTATTTATTTATTTTATTTATTGTTAGAGTTGAAAGGGACCATGCAGGTCATCAAGTCCAACCCCCTGCCTGAGCAGGAAATCCTAAAGGACCCCAGCCAAGTGGCAGTCCAATCTCCTCTTGAAAGTGTCCAGAGTTGGGGAGTTCACAACCTCTGCAGGCAGATTGTTCCACTGGTTGATCGCTCTGACCGTCAGGAAGTTCTTCCTTACTTCTAGGTTGAATCTCACCTTGGTCAGCTTCCAACCGTTTTTCCTCGTCCGGCCCTCTGGTGCTCTGGAGAATAGAGTGGCCCCCTCCTCTCTGTGTCAACCCCTCGTATACCTGTATACAGCTATCATGTCCCCTCTGGCCCTCCTTTTCTCTAGGCTATCCATGCCCAGTTCACGTATGAGTTGGTAATTCCTTGACGGGATAATTTGTTTATTTCTCGATAGTCAGTCTAGTGTTAGTCTTGGTCTTAATCTCTGTTTTTCTAGGTGTTGAACATTAGCAGTGAGGACTTTGGTCTTGAAGCCTTTTTGGAAATGTTGCAGTGGGCTTTGGCACTTAGGTCATTTGATATGAGTATTTCAAGGTGTTTTACCTCTGAGACCGCCTTCTGCCACATGAATCCCAGTGGCCAATTAGGTCCCACAGAGTTGGCCTTCTCCGAGTCCCATCGACGAAACAATGACGTCTGGCGGGACCCAGGGGGAGAGCCTTCTCTGTGGCGGCCCCGGCCCTCTGGAACCAACTCCCCCCAGAGATTAGGACTGCCCCCACCCTCCTTGCCTTTCGTAAGTTATTAAAAACTCATCTTTGCTGTCAGGCATGGAGAAACTAACACACACCCCAATTGTCCAGGCTGGTGTATAGTTTGATTGGTTGTGTGATTATTTTATTTTATTATAACGGTTTTAAATTGCATTTTAAAATTGGATTTGTACACTGTCTAACAGTTTATGTTGTTGTGAGCCGCCCCGAGTCCTCGGAGAGGGGCGACATACAAATCTAATAAATTATTATTATTATTATTATTATTATTATTATTATTATTATTATTAAATTATTTACAGCATGAGGGTTGTCTGCAAGGTCTTGTTTATTCAGTTTGTATTTGATGTTCTGATTCTTTTTGCCAATGTGTAGACCCAGCATTTTTGGGGGGTTGAGATTTGGAGTTGCCAGATGTTTGACCATTCAGACACAAATTTAAGGTCTTTCTGGAGAGTAACTGACCTCCAAGATCCCTTCCAATTCTATCATTCTATATTCTCAGCCAGCATCCTATCAAACCTTCAGTTCTGGTCACCACACTTCAAAAGAGACATTGAAACTCTGGAGAAGGTGCAAAAAAGAGCAACCAAGATGATTAAGGGACTGGAAACCAAGACTTGCAAAGAGAGACTGAGGGAACTGGGCATGGATAGCCTAGAGGAAAAGGAGGGCCAGAGTGGACATGATAGCAGTCTACAAGTATACGAGGGGATGTCACAGAGAGGAGGGGGTCACTTTATTCTTCAGGGCACCAGAGGGTCGGATGAGGAACAACGGCTGGAAGCTGACCAAGGAGAGATTCAACATGGAGATAAGGAGGAACTTCCTGACGGTCAGAGCGATCAACCAATGGAACAACCTACCAGCGGACGTTGTGAACTCCAACACTCTGGACATTTTTAAGAGAAGATTGAACTGCCACTTGACTGGTGTGCTATAGGGTTCCTGCTTGGGCAGGGGGTTGAACTCGATGGCCTTCATGGTCCCTTTCAACTCTAACAATAAGTAAGTAAGTAAGTAAGTAAGTAAGTAAGTAAGTAAGTAAGTAAGTAAGTAAGTAAGTAAGTAAGTAAGTAAGTAAGTAAGTAAACAAACAAACAAACAAACAAACAAACTTTTCCCCAAATTGTACTGAGAACATCTATAAATTGTCTGAAGTACCAACTGGGCAAAACAGCAATTTATGAATGAGTATAAGAAGGGGGGTTTTTTGAAAAAAAAAATATCCAACATCGTTTTGCATCAATCTGAAGAGACATGCACAGGAGCTGAAATTCTACATTTATTTAATAGGCAATTATCCCTTTTGGAATTCAGTGGAATTTACTCCTCAACAGACCTATATAAAATTGTGCTGTGTGTTTCCTAGGGCCGTTCATCACAAATTACGGATACTGTCTTCACAGTCGAAATAATGAAACGCCGGTGCTCATTACAGTTGTTTTTGAGCAGCGATGATCGGACAGCTCTACCAAGCTCTACATCTTGCCAACGTGGAAATGGGCTACTATTAAAATATACCATTAACTCAATTTGAGATTAAACCTGATGAAACCAGTGACATAAGAAATTACAAAGGGGGTGGATTGCATGCCTGCGATAAACCTAGCGGGCTTTTCAGCCACAGAGAGGAGACATAAATGGGGACATCTTTTGAATCGTACTTTTAACCCTGTCTTAAAATTAATGGATTTGAATCCCCCCCGCCTTTTTTTGTGTTTTCAGACTGTTGGCTAAAATTCCAGCATGAGGGGAGAAACCCACACATAGAGAATAGTGAATTGGATATTAGAGTACCATATATTTTCGGAGAATATTTCTCCTTTCTCCTCCCTAAAAGAGGCATGTGTCTTATACTCCGAATGTAGTTTTTTTCCCAGCCCTAACTAGGTGCTAACGATCTTCCCAGCTCTTACCTTGCTCTTTCATTGTTACTCTCTGCAAAGAATGTTTTCCGAGCCCTAAGTCTTTGCAGGGTTTTTTTTCATTGCTCTAACTAGCTCCGAATAAGTTTCTTTCCAGCCCTAACCAGGTGCTAACAATGTTCCCAGCTCTTACCCGCTTGCAAGCTCTTTCATTGTTACTCTCTGCAAAGAATGTTTTCCAAGCCCTAAGTCTTTGCAGGGTTTTTTCCCATTGGTTTAACTTGCTCCGGATGTTACTTTCCAGCCCTAAACAGGTGCTAACAATGTTGCCAGCTCTTACCAGCTTGCAAGCTCAAGACCATGCACAAGAAGCAAAATCTCACAAGAGGACACATGACACGAAGGGTTTCTCTTTAAAGTCTACCACAATTTCTACGGTTTTGAATGCGTTCAGCTCTAGATTGTTCTGGTCACACCACAAGGATAGTTGTTCAACTTCCCGTCTGTATGCGGATTCATCATTGTCTCGAATGAGTCCGATCACTGTATACCCAATTTCTGCAACCGTTCTTGAAATGTTTTAGTCGTCAGGCCTTTAATCATCTTAGCTGCTGTTCTCTGCACTATTTCCAAAGTCTCAAACTCTTTTTTTGCAACGTGGTGACCAAAACTGGATGCAGTATTTCAGGTGCGGCCTAATTAAGGCTTTATAAAGCAGTACTAATAATTCAGGTGATTTAGGTGTTAGACTAGACACTTGACCCTTTACTCAGGTCTGCTAATTTTCACACTGTCAAGACTTTCTTGGTGGGTTACTGCATTTTTTTCTTAAAAGAGACTTTTACCATTGGGCCAAATTTAACAGGATGTGGAGAAGAAGGAGCAAGAGGTCATCAGACCAAAGCTTGCAAAATTATAAAGGGGAATAAACGATGGTACCATCTAAAGAAAAGAAGGGATGGGTAATTAAATCTGAAATCTAAGACTACCGAAATGCACCCATTGGCACAATCTATTCAAGCAAATAGGTCAAATCTTTCTGTTTAGCAAGCATTTGACCCTTAAGAACGTCAACCGTTATCTTGAACCTCTTTCCTTAAATACTGCTGAATTTGATGGGCTGTTGGACCTCTCTTGAAGAGGCAGTAGACCAAATATGATTCATTATCTGCTGCAATTCTCCGATCCATTCTTTGCTATTTTAAATGGATAGAAGGTAACCCTTTGCACAATACTGCTAAGCCATGCTTCGAGAACTTTTGATAGGGACCCATAATGTTGGAATTCATTGTTGGCCATGTATTTCCATGCCAGAACCAAGGCTTCCTGTTACAGTTAATATAGTCGAGCAGTAAAGCACATGGTGACTGTGCTCACAAAGAAGAGGGAGTCAGCCTACCTTCCAAAGCACCTGAGGGTAAGACAAGAAGCAATGGATGGAAACTAATCAAGATGAGAAGCAACCTAGAACTAAGGAGATATTTCCTGATAGTTAGAATCCTTCTGCCGCATGATTCCCAGCGACCAATTAAGTCCAACAGAGTTGGCCTTCTCCAGGTCCCATCGACTAAACAATGTCGTCTGGCGGGATCCAGGGGAAAAGCCTTCTCTGTGGCGGCCCCGACCCTCTGGAACCAGCTCCCCCCGGAGATTAGGATTGCCCCCAACCTCCTTGCCTTTCACAAACTTCTGAAAACCCATCTCTGCTGTCAGGCATGGGGGAACTGAGATAGCTTCCCCAGGCCTATATTGTTTATGTTGTGTACATGTTTTTTAAATTACGGGTTTTTAATTTTAAATATTAGATTTGTATTGTATATTGTTTTCTGTTACTGCTGTGAGCCATCCCGAGTCTACGGAGAGGGGCGGCATACAAATTTAATAAATAATAATAATAAAATAATAATTAATCAGTGGAACAGCTTGCCTCCAGAAATTGTGAATGCTCCAATATTGAAAACTTTTAAGGAGAGATTAGACAATCTTTTGTCTGAAACTGTACAGGGCAGTGATAGCTAACTTTTTTGACATCACCTGCTAAATGTGGGGGAGCACAGAAGGTCATGTGTTTGCATGCCCACACTTATGATGCAATAACCCCTGTGCACCCTGTCTCTGTGCATGCACTCATGCCCCCATGCTCTCCCTACCCATTATAAAGGGAGGGGGATTTCTCCTCCAACCTCCCAGCCACAAGCAGCAGCTGTCAGGCCCAAGTCTGGGGAGGATGAAACGCAAGCCTACTGGGCCTACCAGAAGTTGGAAAACAGGCCACTTCCGGCCTCCAGAGGGCCTCCGGGGAGCAGGGGAAGCTGTTTTCATTCTCCCCAGGTATTGAATTATGGATGTGGGCACTCACACATGCCCAATAGTGCACATTAGCTTCTACTCTGGTAATCTCACACTACTTACTAGAGCTTACAAAACTTTCGCCAGACCCATCATAGAATACAGCTCATATGTTTGGAACCTATACCTCCTTTCTGACATTAACACCCTCGAAAATGTCCAAAGATACTTCACCAGAAGAGCCCTTCACTCCTCCACCTGAAACAGAATACCCTAAGAAACTAGACTTACAATCCTGGACCTTGAAAGCTTAGAACTACGACGCCTTAAACATGATCTAAGTATTGCCCACAAGATCATATGCTGCAATGTCCTGACTGTCAAAGACTACTTTAGCTTCAACCACGACAACACAAGAGCACACAACAGATTCAAGCTTAATATTAACCCCTCCAAACTTGACTGTAAAAAATACAACTTTAGTAATCAGGTTGTCGAAGCGTGGAACTCATTACCGGACTCTATGGTATCATCCCCTAACCCCCAACATTTTACCCTTAGACTTTCCATGGTAGACCTCTCCAGATTCCTAAGAGGTCAGTAAGGAGTGTACATAAGTGCACTAGAGTGCCTTCCGTCCCCTGTCCTATAGTCTCTCCTATATCTCCTATATCTTCTCTACTATATCATCTATAACCTTCACTGTGTATTATTGTGTATTGGACAAAATAAATAAATAAAAATAAATAAACCATCCATGCTACCGAGGGAAAAAAGGTTTGCCATCACTGGTGTAGGGTTTCTTCCTTGAGAAGAGGGTTGGACTAGAAGACCTCCATAGTTCTTTCTAATTCTGTTCTTAAGTGAAACATAGAAACATAGAAGACTGACGGCAGAAAAGGACCTCATGGTCCATCTAGTCTGCCCTTATACTATTTCCTGTATTTTATCTTACAATGGATATATGTTTATCCCAGGCATGTTTACATTCAGTTACTGTGGATTTACCAACCACGTCTGCTGGAAGTTTGTTCCAAGGATCTACTACTCTTTCAGTGAAATAATATTTTCTCACGTTGCTTTTGATCTTTCCCCCAACTAAACCTTCTTTTATACAGTTAACCAGAAGGCATGGATAAGAATTTCAGGAGATATTTTATTTTCTTCGTAGCAATTACGCAGCTTCCCATCAGCAAATATTCTGCAAGTGATATTTTTAGGTCAGGACAAACAAAAGAGAACATTAAAACTGTAGATCACTACTTAGCACAATGAATGCCAAAAGCAACTTTTCTTTGAGTAAACCCTGTTAGGAGGCGGGGGAGGGAGAAGAATTTATGGCGAACCAAAATTGAATTTGGTCTTCTTTATTCTTTTTTTTCCTCCTTCAGCTGCAAGAGTTCAAGATCTCTTCTCAAGAGCAAGAATCTCTCTCTTGCTCCCACCTCCCATAATACTCCTGGAAAGCCATAGCCATGTTGCTTTCATTGCTTGAGGCAGCAGTGAAGGACACTTGAAAGACAACACAACATCTGCCATCTCTTTTTTAAAAAAAATAAACCTTTATAACAAATGGCCTTCAACTTCTGTTTCTTGGAAATGGGGTTCTGGAAATGTTGTAAATTTGTTCTGAATTGACAATGTCGCCTTGATTTTTTCAGTCACTTCCAGCAAAACATCCTGTCCGTTTGTGATCTACTGGACATCTGGATGCATCCGAAGTTATATTCGACCAGTTAGGTCCCACAGAGTTGGCCTTCTCCGGGTCCCGTCGACTAAACAATGTCGTTTGGTGGGACCCAGATTTATTTGGTACATACATACCAAACATGAAATATAAAAAGCCTGGTTCCCCCATGCCTGGCGATACAGGTGGGTCTTGAGTAACTTTTATTTTTTATTTTTTTATTCTTTGTCCAATATACAATACATATGGAAGAGAATAGACATTGTAATATATATAAAGATAGAAAGTGAAAGACAAGGAGGGTAGGGGTGGTTCTAATCTCCGGGGGGAGTTGGTTCCAGAGGGCCGGGGCCGCCACAGAGAAGGCTCTTCCCCTGGGGCCCGCCAAACGACATTGTTTGGTTGACGGGACCCGGAGAAGGCTAACTCTGTGGGATCTTATCGGCCGTTGGGATTCGTGCAGTGGAAGGCGGTTCTGGAGGTATTCTGGTCCAATGCCATGTAGGGCTTTAAAGGTCATTACCAACACTTTGAATTGTGACCGGAAACTGATCGGCAGCCAGTGCAGACCACGGAGTGTTGTAGAAATGTGGGTGAATCTGGGAAGATTGTTGGAGCCAATATGCTGATCCTATAAACGGCTCAGAGAGCGGTATATACTATAAGTCTAAATGCTACATGCTATCCTTTCAACTCCCTTCTAATACTTTAAACATTCTCTTCCAAAGTACTGTATTTTCCAGAGTATAAGACGCACCTAGATTTTAGAGCAAGAAAACAAGGAAAAAAAATATTCTGAACGAAATGGTGCAGTAATATATTATTAAATAAAAAACCAGTGTACCAGAATACTTTTTACAACCATGTACACTTTTTACAAACTTCAAACTTGACAGCTTTAAGACTTGTGGATTTCAACTGTGAGCCGCCCCGAGTCTTCGGAGAGGGGCGGCATACAAATCTAATAAACTATAAACTAAGCTATAACTGTAACTCACAGAATTTCTCCTCCAGTCATGCTAGCTCAGGAATGGGAGCTTGCCAAGTTTGAAGAGTGTTGCACCCTAACCCCTAAGCCTGAGGTTTCAAACTTGACAGCTTTAAAATTAGTGGACTTCAACTCCCAGAAGTCCTTCTCCAATAATGCCAGATGGGGTACTTAGAAGGAAAAAACACCCCCGTTTTTGTGGGAAATGGCTTGTTTTTGCCCATTTCTTTTGCAACAATGGAACATGCAAAGGGTTTGAGAAACTTGCTTAGTGCTCCTGTGGGGTTGGGGAAGGCAGAAATGCCCCCGTTTTTGCAAAAAAACCAGCCGATTTTGCCTTCTCCTTTTATTTTTTTGCAAAAACAGGATACAAGGGAGAACGGCCAGATAAATATTTAGTAAAGGGAAAAATTTGCAGGAGTTAGAAAATTTGACTTGGCAAGCACCCAACCACACCATCCTCTGGTGTGTTGTCTTTGTCTCGCAGTGTGTATGCAGACACAGAGTCTAAATTTCACAGATGCAAAAAAAAAAGAATTTAGCTAATAAAGCATTGGATAACGGCTTCCCTCTCATCGGAAAACAGAAAAACATAATTAAGACAATAGGAAACATCTGAATTATTTGCTGTAGATGAAAGGAAGAAAATTGGGGCCCGCCCCGAGTCTGCAGAGAGGGGCTGCATACAAATCTAATAATAAATAGTAATAATGTTGTCCAACTTTGAAGATGGGAAAATGAAGAAGGGGTGTGGCTAACACCGCAGCGCTACGGGTGTCTCCCGCCTTCCGAGAGAAACCCCCAATCCCAGATGTTTGGAGACCTTCAACCAGATGGAAACCATTTCCAGGCTGTTTTTAAAGACCATTTTTGGTCCAAAAAATGCCCTGCAACTGGCCTGGAAAACAGCATGAAAATGCCCTGGAAAATGGGCCGGAAAGCAGCCAAAAACATGGATGCATACATGGGCCAGCTGATCTTCAGGTTTCTGGTGCTCCAGTACCATTGAAGAGCTGCCCATCACCAGCATTTCCAGTATGCTCCCTGTGACCGGTGCATCGGCATAAGATTAAACTTCTGTGCATGGACAGGAAGTGATAATTTGTCTGAGGACGCTTGTGTGCACGACAGTTCACCAATTTCTTCTGCCGCATGAATCCCAGCGACCGATTAGGTCCCACAGAGTTGGCCTTCTCCGGGTCCCATTGACTAAACAATGCCATCTGGCGGGACCCAGGGGAAGAGCCTTCTCTATGGTGGCCCCGGCCCTCTGGAATCAACTCTCCCCAGAGATTAGGACTGCCCCCATCCCACTTGCCTTTCAAAAGCTCCTAAAAATCCACCTATGTCGCCAGGCATGGGGAAATTGTTACACTCCTTAGCTACTATGTTTTTTTATGTATGGTTTGTTAGGTTGTGCGATTGTTTTTTATAAGAAGGGTTTTAAATTGCTTTTAACATTAGATTTGTACATTGTGTTTTGCTGTTGTGAGCCGCTCCAAGTCCTCGGAGAGGGGTGGCATACAAATCTAATAAAATATTATTATTATTATTATTATTATTATTATTATTATTATTATTATTACTACTACTATTATTATTACTATTATTATTACTATTGTTGTTGTTGTTTTGTTGTTGTTGTTGTTGTTGTTGTTATTATTATTATTATTATTATTATTATTATTATTATTATTATTTGCTCCTGTGCATGCACGGATGCAAAAAAATGCCAAAAATTGGCAAAATCTTGCACGCGCATGAGTATCCTCATGTGAGATTTCACATGTACATGCAGCAGAAGCTTGTGCAGGCACTCACATGCACGAGTCGGGGATGCGGAGATGTGTGTACATTTACATTTTTCCAACAGGGACCGTGCACCAGATCGTCCATGCAGCAGCTCCCTATTGTCCAGCACGCGTACATGCACATCTCACCTCATCTGTTTGGAACCCATACCACATTTCTGACATTAACACCCTCAAAAATGTCCAAAGATACTTCACCACAAGAGCCTTCACTCCTCCACTCAAAATAGAATCCCCTACAAGACTAGACTTTCAATCCTGGGCCTTGAAAGCTTAGAACTACGACGTCTTAAACATGATCTGAGTATTGCCCACAAGATCATATGCTGCAATGTCCTGCCTATCAAAGACTAATTCAGCTTCAACCACAATAACACAAGAGCACACAACAGATTCAAGCTTAATATTAACCGCTCCAAACTTGACTGTAAAAAATACGACTTTAGTAATCGGGTTGTTGAAGTGTGGAACTCATTACCGGACTCTGTAGTATCATCCCCTAACTCCCAACACATTACCCTTAGACTATCCACGATTGACCTCTCAGATTCCTTAGAGGTCAGTAAGGGGCGTCCATAAGTGCACTAGAGTGCCTTCCATCCCCTGTCCTATACTCTCTCCTATATCTCGTATTTCTTCTCTACTATATCCTCTATAAGCTTCATTGTGTATTATTGTGTATTGGATAAAATAAATAAATAAAAAGCACGTTTCAAAAAGGACTGCCATCCCTGTTTTAGACTGTTCATTCTCCTCTGCCAAACGGTATTTCCCTTGCACGCTCAATTATCTGCTTTGGAAGTATATTATATCTGTCACCATTGCTTGTTTTTCAGATTAGTTCTGAGTCTCTTGAAGGCCTCACAGTCGAAGCCGGGATTAAGATTATTTCAAACAAGTAAAGAGAATATCCGCTATTTAGCTACTGTATCAATGGCAAGAGATGGTTGCTGTGATGTTTACCTAAATACTCAGCCTTGGAGACCGAAAGGTTTATAATGGCCCTGCAGGGGAACGGATGCTGAAAACTGCTCTGTTTATAAACTCATCTCCAGCTCTGTTTCCCAGTCAACACTTGTTCAAGAGGCTGTTTTGTTGCAATGATTTAGTGGTGCCTCTAAAGGAAAAAGAATCCAACTCTCAAATGTCTCTTTTTCTTTCCCTCCAAACTAAGTTTTTTCTCTACCATTTTTCTCCCGCTATATAGAGCGCTGGTGAGACCACATTTGGAATACTGTGTTCAGTTCTGGAGACCTCACCTACAAAAAGATATTGACAAAATTGAACGGGTCCAAATACGGGCTACAAGAATGGTGGAAGGTCTTCAGCATAAAACGTATCAGGAAAGACTTCATGAACTCCATCTGTATAGTCTGGAGGACAGAAGGAAAAGGGGGGACATGATCGAAACATTTAAATATATTAAAGGGTTAAATAAGGTCCAGGAGGGAAATGTTTTTAATAGGAAAGTGAACACAAGAACAAGGGGACACAATCTGAAGTTAGTTGGGGGAAAGATCAAAAGGAAAATGAGAAAATATTATTTTACTGAAAGAGTAGTAGATCCTTGGAACAAACTTCCAGCAGACGTGGTAGATAAATCCACAGTAACTGAATTTAAACATGCCTGGGATAAACATATATCCATCCTAAGATAAAATACAGAAAATAGTATAAGGGCAGACTAGATGGACCATGAGGTCTTTTTCTGCCGTCAGACTTCTATGTTTCTATGTTTCTATGTTCTGGTCTAGCTGAAGCGACTCCAAAAAACCTCTCTTTTTAAGGCTTTCATGGCATCAGACCAGGATACCTGCGAGACCGCCTTCTGCCGCACAAATCCCAGCGACCGGATAGGTCCCACAGAGTTGGCCTTCTCCGGGTCCCATCGACTAAACAATGTCGTCTGGCGGGACCCAGGGGAAGAGCCTTCTCTGGGGTGGCTCCGACCCTCTGGAGCCAGCTCCCCCCAGAGATCAGGATTGCTCCCACCCTCCTTGCCTTTTGTAAACTCCTTAAAACCCACCTCTGTCGTCAAGCGTGGGGGAATTGAAACATCTCCCTCTTGCCCATGTAGTTTTTGTATATGATTCGATTGTGTGTTGTTTTTTATATATTGGGGTTTCTTTTTTTTTGGACTTTTAATCTAAAAGTGTAACCTAGATTTTTAAATATTAGATTTGTTACTATGTATTGTTCTTCACCATTGTTGTGAGCCGCCCCGAGTCTGCAGAGAGGGGCAGCATATAAATCCAATAAATCTAATCTAATCTCATCTTTTATTTTCAAACTAGTAAATATTTATTTTCTCTTCTTACACTGGAAGATCATCACGGTTACAATGCTGCTATGGGAAGGCTCATTTCCTTTTTTTGGTGGGGGAGGTATTTTTTTTTTCTTTTCCAATCACGTGTACAGAAAAAAAAGATATCATATATCATTTTTGCAATTTTGGTATACATAGATTAACCACGAATCCCAGGGACCAATTAGGTCCCACAGTGTTGGCCTTCTCCGGGTCCCGTCGACTAAACAATGTTCTTTGGCGGGTCCCTGGGGAAGAGCCTTCTCTGTGGCGGCCCCGACCCTCTGGAACCAGCTCCCCCCTAGGATTAGAACTGCCCCCACCCTCCTTGCCTTTTGTAAACTCCTTAAAACCCACCTCTGTCGTCAAGCGTGGGGGAACTGAGACATCTCCCCTACCTATGTAGTTTTGTGCATGATATGACTGTACGTATGCATTTTATATATTGTGGTTCCTTGCTTTTAGACTTTCTAAATGTAATACTGTTATTTTAGACTCTAATTATTAGATTTGTCATTATGTATTGTTTTTATCACTGTTGTGAACCGCCCCGAGTCTACGGAGAGGGGCGGCATACAAATCTAATTAATAATAATAATAATAATAATAATAATAATAACAACAACAACAACAACAACAACAACTGGAACTTGTGCCGGAACTACCATTTACCAGTGGCAAAGAACTGGTGGGATCATAAGCCAGAAAAAGTGGTCAAAAATGAGCAAACAAAACTACTGTGGGACTTCCGACTTCAGACTGACCGAATTCTGAAGCATAACACACCAGACATTGTGATCGTGGAGAAAAAGAAAGTATGGATCATCGACATCGCAATCCCAGGAGACAGCAGAATTGAGGAGAAGCAGCTAGAGAAATTAGTGAAATACGAAGATCTAAAAATCGAGCTGCAACGACTCTGGCATAAGCCCGTGAAAGTGGTCCCAGTGGTACTTGGCACGCTGGGCACAGTACCAAACGATCTCAGCGGACATTTGAAAACCTTTGGAATTGACCAAATCTCCACCTGTCAATTGCAAAAGGCCGCTTTACTGGGATCGGCAAACATAATTCGCCGCTACATCACGCAGTCCTAGGTGCTTGGGAAGCGCCCGACTGGTGATGAAATACGAAATCCAGCATAGTGATCTTGTTTGCTGTGTTGTATTGATGATGATGATGATGATGATGATGATGATGATGATAATAATAATAATAATAATAATAATAATAATAATAATAAATGGTAAATACAATGAAATGTCACCCAGGATTGCTAATCCTGACAATCTCTCCTGTGAGGGATTGCAGTCTGCTTTTTTCGCATCTTTGTTTAATCAATTACTATCTGTCCACCACATCTTTTTGTCCACCAGTTTGAGGTTTGGGCCACCTTCTGAGTTCAGAAGCCTTTTTAGAAGATCTTCCATGCTGGTAAACGTCTGATTCCATCTTTGATGTCTTCACAGTTGTTGTGGTAAGAAGGCTCCTTTCTTTTCTAAAAGCTCCTTGATCATCTTTGTTGTGTCTTTTGCCTTTCTTGGGTTTGGCTTCTTCTCAACCCTTAGCAATTTCCATGGTTTGTTCTTCTTTCTTCTGGTTTTTTTTATCTTCTCTTTCCACCCTCTACAGTTTTGATTTCATTCCACAGACCCTCTGGCTCCTCATCAATGAGGTTCAAGACTTCAAAATGCTTCCTGGTGGTCTCCTTGCAACTGTAGGTTGATGAACCAAATCGTACCATGGAAACAAACTCACTTTTCTTCTTTCATTGTGGAAGAAATTGCGTGTAAACAATTCACAGTCTATCACAGTCAGCCTTCTGCCAGGGGGTTGGACTAGAAGATGTCCACGCTCCCGTCCAACTCTGTTATTCTTTTATAATTGCATGACATATCACGTTTAAATGATCAACACTGTTACAGTTTTGAAGATCTTTTAAACCTTTTTTATGGGAAGAATTTTAAAGACCGTCCAAAAATACAGAATAACAGAATGTAGAATTACAGAGTTGGAAGAGACATAGAAACATAGAAACATAGAAGACTGACGGCAGAAAAAGACCTCATGGTCCATCTAGTCTGCCCTTATACTATTTCCTGTATTTTATCTTACAATGTATATATGTTTATTCCAGGCATGTTTAAATTCAGTTACTGTGGATTTACCAACCACATCTGCTGGAAGTTTGTTCCAAGGATCTACTACCCTTTCAGTAAAATAATATTTTATCACGTTACTTTTGATCTTTCCCCCAACTAACTTCAGATTGTGTCCCCTTGTTCTTGTGTTCACTTTCCTATTAAAAACACTTCCCTCCTGGACCTTATTTAACCCTTTAACATATTTAAATGTTTCGATCATGTCCCCCCTTTTCCTTCTGTCCTCCAGACTATACAGATTGAGTCCATGAAGTCTTTCCTGATACGTTTTATGCTTAAGACCTTCCACCATTCTTGCAGCCCGTCTTTGGACCCGTTCAATTTTGTCAATATCTTTTTGTAGGTGAGGTCTCCAGAACTGAACACATTATTCCAAATGGGGTCTCACCAGCGCTCTCTATAAGGGGATCATGGAGACCATGGAGAACATCTATCCCAACCCCCTGCTATAGTAGGAGACGCTATACCAGTGATGGTGAACATCTTTTAGTTCATGTACCAGAAAGGGGTGTGTGAGGGGGGGTTGTTAGTGTGCATACACATTTGTTTGTTTGTTTGTTTAATTTGATTTATAAGCCACCCCTCTCCGAGAACTTACAACACATAAATGTTCTTTCTGCGCCAGCTCAGGAAGCTCAAACTGCCCAAGGAGCTGCTGATACAGTTCTACAGAGGAGTCATTGAGTCTGTCATCTGCACCTCTATAACTGTCTGGTTTGGTGCTGCAACCCAACAGGACCGACACAGAATTCAGAGGATAATCAGAACTGCAGAAAAAGCAATTAATAATAATAATAATAATAATTTATTAGATTTGTATGCCGCCCCTCTCCGAAGACTCGGGGCGGCTCACAACAAGCGATAAAACAATATTGTACAGGCACAAATCTAATATTAAGAAAAAACTAAAAAACCCTATCAATTAAAAACCAAACAGCACATACATACATACAATTGCTGCCAACCTGCCTTCCATTGAGGACCTGTACACTGCACGAGTCAAAAAGAGGGCGGGGAAAATATTTACTGACCCCTCACATCCTGGACATAAACGGTTTCAACTCCTACCCTCAAAACATCGCTACAGAGCACTGCACACCAAGACACCTAGACACAAGAACAGTTTTTTTCCGGACGCCATCACTCTGTTAAACAAATAATTCCCTCAACACTGTCAGACTTTCTACTAAATCTGCACTTCTATTCTACTAGTTTTTCTCATCATAACTATCACCCACTTCCTGCCATGTTGACTGTATGAGTGTAACTTGTTGCTTATATCGTAAGATTTTTATTAATATTGCTTCTTCATTCCTTATTTGACCGCTATGACAATCATTAAGTGTCGTACCACATGATTCATGACAAATATATATCTTATTTTAAGTACGCTGAGAGCATCTGCACCAAGACAAATTCCTTGTGTGTCCAATCACACTTGGCCAATAAAATTCTATTCTATTCTATTCTATAAAAAAGTAGAACAATACCCCCAGACTGTATGCATGTGTAGGTTTTTTTTTTTACCTAGGTGAAGGACTTGACTTGTTGTTACTGTTATTATTATTATTGGACTGGAGACTAAAAGAAAAAATATGATTTCAGCAATCGAGTTATTGAAACGTAGAACTCATTGCCGGACTCAATTGTGTCAACCCCTAACCCCCAACACTTCTCCCTTAGACTCTCCACGATTGACCTCTCCAGGATCCTAAGAGGCCAGTAAGGGGCGTACATAAGTGCACTGGTGTGCCTTTCGTCCCCTGTCCAATTGTCTTTATCTCATATCTCATATATCTTTTCTTATATATATATTACTACATGTCTATTTTTCTTCCTATGTATTTGTGTATTGGACAAATGAATAAATAAATAAATAAATCCATCCAGTGTTACTATTTGTGTTAGGAAGAGAATATTCTCAAATTTTGGGTATCATTTCCCCAAAAGGGGAGGGGGAAGCAATTAACGGTATTTGTGGGTTTGTCATTTGTAAAGCTTCTGCAAAACAATATTCTGCATTCAGTTCTTGTATATGATTTATCCTAATCGATGTGGGTTTTAATGCAAATTCCCCAGCATACCAGTCTCGGTGCAAATTTCCCCAATGCTCTTCTTTTTTTAAATGTAAATTCCCTTAAAGAAAGTTCATTTCTCTTTTTAAATAACTTCCCCTAATATGGGCTTATTCAAAAAGCAACCATCCCAAGCTCTCTTTCTGCAAAATGCAGGTTTCCGAAGCCTCTCTTCTGTTTTTTCAGCAGTCTCTTTGCAGGCAATTCTTTCTTCATGTGGAGTTTTGATGTGAGAAAAACACAACCCAATAATCTGTCTTCTGGGGTAGCTGGTGCGTGATAGAATAACACAAGTTGGAAGGGACCTTGGAGGTATTGGAGTGGGGTTTGTGGAAAGGAGGAGGAGGAGGAGGAGGAGGAGGAGGAGGAGGAGGAGGAGGAGGAGGAGGAGAGGAGGAAATAGAACTATGGGGGGGGTGTTCCTTGGTGTTCTCTAAGCTTGATTATTTTCTTACAGACATTTCGTTACCCAACAGTGTAACATCATCAGAGTTAGAGGGAGGGATGGAGAGAGGAAAGAAGGAAGGGAGGGGATAGAAAGGGGATAAGTAGGGGAAAGGGATGGAATGAGGGAGGGGTGGAAGGGAGAGAGGGAGGAAAAGTAAGTAAGTAAGGTAGGAAGGAAGGAAGGAGGGAGGGAGGGCAGGAAATAGGGAGGGAGGGGATAGGTAAGGGATAGGCATGGAAGGAGGGATGGAGAGAGGGAGGGAGGTGATAGAGATGGCGGGATTGCGAGAGGGGAGGAGGAGAGAGATGGAGGAGGGAGGGGATAGATAGGGAAAAGGGAGGGAGGGGGAAAGAAACAGGGAAGGAAGGAAGGGAGGAAGGGAGGGAGGGAGGGAGGAATTACTACAATCATTTTTTAATCTCTTCGAGACTCAAGGGTTGTAAAATAGCTCCTTATCCTGTTTACGTTTCACTTGGATAAATGAACTGTTTACGTTTCACTTGGATAAATGAACTGCCCTGAGATCAGAAGTTCTCAGCTATTTCTTGGCACTCAAAAACCCAAGCAAGTCGTTCCTGGACTTCTAGACTGAATTGGAGAAATATTTACTGTCCCGGGGATACCTACGATGACAAGGGTCATTAGAAACAGGGAGCCAAGAATCTTCTCCAATTTCAGATGTCATCAAGTCTCTGCTTGGAAATATTTTTAGCCGGCCATTCCCGATAACCGATCTTGACACCGGTCCCAGAAGTCCTTCTAAGCAGCCTTACTTCAGGACGAACTAATTGAATTAAGGGAGCAGGGAAGAAGATGATGACGGCTGCCTCCATCCCTCAAGGGTGACCAAGGACCATGTAATTCAGGGAACTCTATTATTGATGAGCAACCTAGCATTTTAACATTCCCTGCTTTATTGTAATTGCTGTTGTAAAATTGAATGTCAACCTCTCTTGGCTAATTACGGCTTCAGAGGCGAATGAAATGCTCGTTCTTCATTTCAACACAAATCCCTTCGTGCTTCTCTTGGGAAATCCCTTTGGACAGGGAAAGCAAATAAGATCGAGGCAGTGATGGCTTCATTTTTGTTTATTAATTGCATTTGCTATTAATTGCATCGGTTTTGGTGGCATGGTCCTAAATGTTAGAAATATAGAAACAAAGAAACATAGAAGTCTGATGGCAGAAAAAGACCTCATGGTCCATCTAGTCTGCCCTTATACTATTTCCTGTGTTTTATCTTAGGATGGGTCTATGTTTATCCCAGGCATGTTTCAATTCAGTTACTGTGGATTTATCTACCACGTCTGCTGGAAGTTTGTTCCAAGGATCTACTACTCTTTCAGTAAAATAATATTTTTTCATGTTGCTTTTGATCTTTCCCCCAACTAACTTCAGATTGGGTCCCCTTGTTCTTGTGTTCACTTTCCTATTAAGAACACTTCCCTCCTGAACATTAATTAACCCTTTAATATATTTAAATGTTTCGATCATGTCCCCCCTTTTCCTTCTGTCCTCCAGACTATACATATTGAGTTCATGAAGTCTTTCCTGATAGATTTTATGCTTAAGACCTTCCACCATTCTTGTAGCCCGTCTTTGGACCCGTTCAATTTTGTCAATATCTTTTTGTAGGTGAGGTCTCCAGAACTGAACACAGTATTCCAAATGTGGTCTCACCAGCATTCTATATAGCGGGATCATAATCTCCCTCTTCCTGCTTGTTATACCTCTAGCTATGCAGCCAAGCATCCTACTTGCTTTCCCTACCGCCTGACTGCACTGTTCACCCATTTTGAGACTGTCAGAAATCACTACACCTAAATCCTTCTCTTCTGAAGTTTTTGCTAACACAGAACTGCCAATGTTCGGATAAGAAAGAATCTAATGAAGTGGTGGGTTCAGTTCTTAAGATGTTGAGACTCTAGAAAGAGTGCAGAGAAGAGCAACAAAGATGATTAGGGGACTAGAGGTTGAAACATAAGGAGAAGAGCTAAAGCCCACTGCAACAACATCGCCAAAAAGGCTTTATTTATTGTTAGAATTGAAAAGGACCATGAAGGCCATCAAGTTCAACCCCCTGCCCAAGCAGGAACCCTATAGCACACTAGTCAAGTGGCAGTTCAATCTTCTCTTAAAAATGTCCAGAGTGTTGTAGTTCACAACGTCCGCTGTAGGTTGTTCCATTGGTTGATCGTTCTGACCGTAAGGAAGTTCCTCCTTATCTCCATGTTGAATCTCTCCTTGGTCAGCTTCCAGCCGTTGTTCCCTGTCCGGCCTTCTGGTGCCCCGGAGAATAAAGTGATCCCCTCCTCTCTGTGACATCCCCTCGTATACTTGTAGACAGCTATCATGTCCGCTCTGGCCCTCCTTTTTTCTAGCCTATCCATGCCCAGTTCCCTCAGTCTCTCTTTGTAAGTCTTGGTTTCCAATCCCTTAATCATCTTGGTTGCTCTTTTTTGCACCTTCTCCAGAGTTTCAATGTCTCTTTTGAAGTGTGGTGACCACAACTGAATACGGTACTCCAGGTGTGGTCGGACCAGGGCGTAGTAGAGTGGTATTAAGACTTCCCTGGTCTTGGAGTGTATCCCCCTGTTGATGCAGCTTAGGATTGTGTTGGCTTTTTTAGCTCCTGATGCACATTGTTGGCTCATGTTTAGTTGATTATCCACCAAGACTCCGAGATCTCTTTCACAGTCGCTACTGCTAAGAGGGGTTTCTCCCAGGTTGTATGTGTGTCCAGCGTTTTTTTCTGCCTAGGTGAAATACTTTGCTCTTGTCGGTGTTAAGCATCATTTTGTTGGTGTGGGCCCACTGTGTTAGTCTGTCTAGGTCTTTCTGTAATTTGAGCCTGTCTTCTAGGGTGTTGGCTACCCCCGCCAACTTGGTGTCGTCTGCGAATTTGATCAGTTGCCCTTCTATTCCCTCGTCCAAGTCATTGATGAAAATGTTGAAGAGCACTTAAAGAGTGCTTTAAGTGTAGTCAACCCAATCCTATGTGACTTTTGCTCCGGCAATCTCACACTAATTACCAGAGCCTACAAAACTTTCGCTAGACCCATCCTCGAATATAGCTAACCTGTTTGGAACCCATACTGCATCTCGGACATTAACACCATTGAAAATGTCCAAAAATATTTCACCTGAAGAGCCCTTAACTCCTCCACTGGAAACAGAATACCCTACGAATCAAGACTTACAATCCTGGATCTTGAAAGTTTAGAACTACGATGCCTCAAACACGATCTAAGTATTGCTCACAAGATTATATGCTGCAACGCCCTGCCTGTCAATGATTACTTCAGCTTTAACTGCAACAAAAGAGCACACAACAGATTGAAGCTTAATATTAACCGCTCCAAACTTGACTGTAAAAAATATGACTTTAGCAATCGAGTTGACGAAGCGTGGAACTCACTACCGGACTCTGTAGTATCATCCCCTAACCCCCAACACTTTATCCTTAGACTATCTACGGTCGACCCTACCAGGTTCCTAAGAAGTCAGTAAGAGGCGTACATAAGTGCACCAGAGTGCCTACAGTCCCCTGTCCTATAGTCTCTCCTATATCTCCTGTATCTCCTATATCTTCTCTTCTATCTCTTCTATCTCCTCTATCCATTATATCTGTTCTATCTGTTCTATCTCTTTTATCTTTTCTACTATTCTCTCTAGTTATATTTACTCCTATATTTTCTCTTCTATACTCTCTTTGATACATTCTACTCGTATATATCCTCTGTAATGCTCACAGTCACTCATGCCCTCATCACCTCGAGGCTCGACTACTTTAATGCTCTCTACATGGGGACACCTTTGAAAAGTGTTCCGAAACTTCAGATCATGCAGAATGCAGCTGCAAGAGCAATCATGGGCTTCCCCAGGTATGACCATGTCACACCAACACTCCGCAGTCTGCATTGGTTGCCGATCAGTTTTCCAGTCACAAATCAAAGTGTTGGTTATGACCTATAAAGCCCTTCATGGCACCGGACCAGAATATCTCCGGGACCGCCTTCTGCCGCACGAATCCCAGCGGCCAGTTAGGTCCCACAGAGTGGGCCTTCTCCGGGTTCCATTGACTAAACAAGGTTGTTTGGTGGGACCCAGGGGAAGAGCCTTCTCTGTGGTGGCCCTGACCCTCTGGAACCAGCTCCCCCCAGAGATTAGAACTGCCCCCACCCTCCTCGCCTTTCGTAAACTCCTTAAAACCCACCTCTGCAGTCAGGCATGGGGGAACTGAGACATCTCCCCTTGCCTATGTAGTTTTATGTATGGTATGTTTGTGTGTATGCTTTTTAAATAATGGGACTTTTAGACTTTTAATATTAGATTTGTTATTTTAGACTTTTAATATTAGATTTGTTACTGTATATTGTTTTATCACTGCTGTGAGCCGCCCTGAGTCTGCGGAGAAGGGCGGCATACAAATCTAATAAATCATAATCATAAATCATAATCATAATCAAAATCATCAAATCATATAACCTTCATTGTGTATTATTGTGTATTGGACAAAACAAATAAACAAATAAATAAAAATAAATAAAATAATGGTTGCAGGAACTGGGTATGTCTACTTTGATGAAAAGAAGGACCAGGGGAGAAATGATAGCAGTGTTCCAATATCGCAGGGGCTTCCACAAAGAAGAGGGAGTCAACCTATACTCCAAAGCACCTTGAGGGTTGAACAAGAAGCAATGGGTGGAAACTAAACAAGGAGAGAAGCAACTTGGAACTAAGGAGGAATTTCCTGACAGTTAGAACAATTAATCAGTGGAACAGCTTTCCTCCAGGAGTTGTGAATGCTCCAACACTGGAAGTTTTTAAGAAGATGTTGGATAACCATTTGTCTGAAGTGGTGTAGGGTGTCCTGCCTAAGCAGGGGGTTGGACTAGAAGACCTCCAAGGTCCCTTCCAACTCTGTTGTTATTGTTATTGTTATTGTTATTGTTGTTATTTATTGGATTTGTATGCCGCCCCTCTCCGCAGACTCAGGGCGGCTAACAACAGTAGTAAAACAACAAGAGCAATACAATTAATAAAAACAACTAAAAAACCCTTATTATAAAAAACCAAACATATATGTACACACAAACAAACCATGCATAACTTGTAATAGCCTAGGGGGAAAGGATAACTTAACTCCCCCATGCCTGGCAACAAAGGTGGGTCTTAAGTAATTTGCGAAAGACAAGGAGGGTGGGGGCCGTTCTAATCTCTGGGGGGAGTGCGTTCCAGAGGGCCGGGGCCACCACAGAGAAGGCTCTTTCCCTGGGGCCCGCCAAACGACATTGTGATAGTGATTGTTATTGTTTCCAAATAATTTTTCAGGAAGGGGGTGACCTTTTCACCTATTCACGTGACCTGGCTGGTGCACTGACAGACCTCTACAAAATTAAACGTCCATTTTCATCTCCCTTCTACGCTCTCTCGGAGGCAGGAAATTCTTGAATTATTTGTAGCAGCTGTGAGCCCGTAGGGCAGAGAAAAGGGGGGAAAATAAAAGGAAAAAAAGAGAAGAAAGAAAATCTTTCCGCATATCATCATTTGGCTGACATTTCACAAGGAACTAGGCAGAATGTCACTCAACTCTATCGTGTTTTACCGGAGGCGTCGTGGAAGTAGAGTAATTCCACCAGAACAGCGTTTGTGATGTGTTTCATTCTGGGGCTGACAGCCTTTGTCAGTCAAAAGCCACAACACATAATAGGAAGTCTCCCTTTTGCGCTATGTGCCATTCTCATCTTTCTTGGTGGCAGTCAGAATAAGGTCTTCATTGAGATGGACCTCCTTATCAGTTAGGACGGGAAAAACACGGATACCTTTTGTGTTATTTTGTCCTGTTGTCATCCCCAGAGATGAAAACGGCATCAGCCCTAGAGGCCTGTCTCTCTTTAGATTGACAGAGCTGCTGCACTTAGTGCTGTGTGAGAACCTGGGAGGGTGGGATTGCATGATGTCACTGCTTGAAGATTGCATGAGCGCACCGGCGTGCCTTCCTTCCCCTGTCCTAATGTTTCTCTTTTTTAACTAGTACAGTGGTACCTCATCTTACGAACGCCTCTTCTAATGAACTTTTCAAGATACGAACCCAGTGTTTAAGATTTTTTTGCCTCTTCTTCGGAACTATTTTCACCTTACGAACCCAAGCAGCTGCTGCTGGGATGAAGGGGTTTCTTTTTTTCCCCTTTTTTGAAGAAAGAAAAGGGAGGGGCGGCTTGGAGGGGGAAAGACTTTGCAGAGAACAACGTGCTTGCAAAGGAACTGAAAGGGTGTCTTTTTAAGAAAGAAAAGGGAGGAGGGAGGGGCAGCTTGGGGAGGAAAAATTTTGCAGAGAACAACGTGCTTGCAAAGGAACTGAAAGGGTGTCTTTTGAAGAAAGAAAAGGGAGGGGCGCCCCCCCTTGCCTTTCTTCCTTCCCACTCACCCTTTAGCCTAGCCTTGCTTCTACCACCTGCCCCCTTTAGCTGCTCCTCCCTGCCCTCTGTTCGCCTCCCTTCTAAAGTTTGGGATTTTCCTGAAGGATTTGCATGCATTATTTGCTTTTACATTGATTCCTATGGGAAACATTGTTTCATCTTACAAACTTTTCACCTTACAAACTTCCTTCTGGAACCAATTAAGTTTGTATGATGAGGTACCACTGTATCATGTACAGTGCAGTGGTACCTCTACTTACGAACTTAATTTGTTGCGTGACCAGGTTCTTAAGTAGAAAGGTTTGTAAGAAGAAGCAATTTTCCCCCTAGGAATCAATGTAAAAGCAAATAATGTGTGCGATTGGGGAAAGCACAGGGAGGGTGGAGGCCCTGTTTCCTCCCAGGAGATTCCTAGAGAGGCCCCACAGAGGCTTCTCCCAGCATTTTCCAGCCCTGTTTCCTCCCTGGAGATTCCTAACAATATAATAATATTCATAAACAGTGGTACCTCTAGCTAAGAATGCCTCTATTTATGAACTTTTCTAGATAAGAACCGGGTGTTCACGATTTTTTTGCCTCTTCTCAAGGACCATTTTCTACTTAAAAACCCCATCCTCCGAAACTGTAACCAGAAAGGGCAGGGAGAAGCCTCTGTGGGGCCTCTCTAGGAATCTCCTAGGAGGAAACAGGGCTGGAAAAGGCATCGATGCTTCTCCCTGCTTTTTCCAGCCCTGTTTCCTCCCAGGAGATTCCCAGAGATGCCCCACAGAGGCTTCTCCCTGCCTTTTCTGGCCATTTCCTCCTGGGAGATTCCTAGAGAGGCCGCATGGAGGCTTCTCCCTTCCTTTTCCAGTTACGATTTTGGAGGATGCAGCCTGCATTGGTTGCCAATTGGTTTCCGGATACAATTCAGAGTGTTAGTGATGACCTATAAAGCCCTACATGGCATCGGACCAGACTACTTAGAGGACTGCCTTCTGCCGCACAAATCCCAGCAGCCGATCAGGTCCCAAAGTGTTGGTCTTCTCCAGGTCCCGTCGACCAGACAATGTTGTCTGGCAGGGCCTAGGGGAAGAGCCTTCTCTGTGGCGGCCCCGGCCGTCTCCGGAGATTCAGACTGTCCCCACCCTCCCCGCCTTTCGCAAGAGCCTTAAGACCTATCTTTGTCACCAGGCGTGGGGCAACTAGCATATGGCCCTCCTTCTGACCCTTAAAAAGTTATGCGTGGGTATGATTGTAATATTGAGTGTTGATTGTGTATTACTGCTTGCTTTAAGATAATGGGTTTTAGCTATAGTTTTAATTATTCGATTTGTATTTATATTGTGTTATTGTTGTTGTGAGCCGCTCCGAATCTCCAGAGAGGGGCGGCATACAAGTCTAATAAATTATTATCATTATCATTATCATTATCATTATCATTATCATTATCATTATCATTATCATTATCATTATCATCATCATCATCATCATCATCATCATCATTATCATCATTATTATCATTATTATCATTATTATCATTATTATCATTATCCTCCTCCTCTTCATCATCATCATCATTATTATTGTTATTATTACTACAGTTATTAATATTATTACTGTGTAAAAATAAACAGTTGAAGTTTGGTGCTACTATATTCTAATGAAAGGGAGTTGGAAATCAACACCTTTTATTTCCTATCTCTCTTTTTCCTACACTTTTCTCTTCCCTTGTCCCTCCCTTACTTTCTTATGATTTTCTTTTGCATCTTTTCATATTTTATATTACAAACTAATCAAAAACTCTTGTCAAAAGAAAATTGCATGAACTGCTGGACCTCTGGAAAAGCTAACTCAAAAAAATTGCACCTTCTTCAAATGCAAAGAGTTAAATATAACTATGGAGTTTGTGTCCCACAGTTGTCCAGGGTTACCAGCTGACTCATTTATAAGGTGGGGAAAATGTCTTGGTACGAAAGAAAAGAAGAGGTCCATTTAGCATTCAGACACACATCTGCTGTGTGAGAACTTTGGTGTGGGCATCTCACTCTTCAGCAAACAAGGCCATTTGAAGTGTCAGTACCATTTTATAATGCCTTGGTAAGGCTACTTGAAGCATCGCTTCCAGCTTGGGTTGCCATGATATTAAAAAGAAGATTTTGAGATTTTGGAAACAACAATGAAAAGAATAACAAAAATAATTAGGGAACTTGAGCCAAAAACATGTGAAGAATGGTTGCAGGAATTTGGTATGTCTAATCTGGTGATTGCTGTGGTTGGCTCTGGCCCAGCTCCTGCCCAAGGAAATGGGGAGGTGGATGCAAACTTCAACATGTCACAGGCCTGTGTTATTGCCGACATAATCAGTTCAGAGTTTAGTTTCCTCGGACGAAGAAGAAGGTGGGAGTAACTCGGCAGAGGAGGGCTTGGCACACAGCCAAGGCAGTCAATCTTCCTTATCTTCTATAGTTTCAGATGATGACATGTTGGACCCACGCAAGTGCAGAATTATGCGTAGAAGAGACCAAGTAAGAACATATTACAGGAAATAAGGGAGGCCACCTGTGTTTGGGTGGGGCTCCAGTAACTAGGGCTGCTGCTATAAATAGCAGCATGTGGGTTTGGCCATTGTGTGTGTGTGTCTCACTTCGTTGGAAGAAGAAGGGGTGTGAAGGGGTCACAGCTGCTAGCTAAGTACTTACTGACTGCTTAAGGGAAATGGTACAGACTACCCGGTTGTTTTGGGACGAGTGCTCTTTTCAATACAAAAAGAGTGCTTTGTTTATTTTGGATTTTATGATAAAGAATTTTCAAACATGTGTGTGTCTGAAATTTGTACTCTTGAATTTTCGGGAGGCTCCTATCAGAGAGCCCGGCATAACAATGATGGTGAATCTTTTTGGGTCCGCGTGGATGTGCTAGCATACCATAAGTTCACCATCATTTGTTTGGAACAATATGAAGTCTCCAATCAGTGGTGAAGTCCAATATGATGCAAATGTAAAGTAAATCGCTCCAAACTGCAGGAAATACAACTTTAGTCACCAAATAGTTGATGCATGGAACTCATTATCAGACTCTGTAGTATCATCACCAAACCCCAAAACTGTATCGTTAGAATATCCACAGTTGACCTCTCCCGATTCCTAAGAGGTCAGTAAGGGGCGTGCATAAGTGCACCAGAGTGCCTTCTGTCCCCTGTCCTAATGTTTCTCTTTTACTAGTATCATGTATATAAATATTATTATATCTTTGTATACTACCAATACGTATTTATTTTATTTATTTATTTTGTCCAATACACAATACATATTGAAGAGAATAGACATGTAATAATATATATAAAGAAAAGGATAGAAGAAAAGATATAAAAATAGAGGAGAAGATATATGAAAGAAAGAAAAGATATATGATATATGAGATAAAGGAGAGACAATTGGACAAGGGACAAAAGGTGCCCTAGTGCACTTATGCACGCCCCTCTCTGACCTCTTAGGAACCTGCAGAGGTCAATCGTGGATAGTCTAAGGGAGAAATGTTGGGGGTTAGGGGTTGACACTACTGAGTCCGGTAATGACTTCCACGCTTCGACAACTCGATTGCTAAAGACATATTTTTTACAGTCAAGTTTGGAGCGGTTAATATTAAGTTTGAATCTGTTGTGTGCTCTTGTGTTGTTGTGGTTGAAGCTGAAGTAGGTAGGACGTTGCAGTATATGATCTTGTGGGCAATACTTAAATCATGTTTTAGGCGTTGTAGTTCTAAGCTTTCTAGACCCAGGATTGTTAGTCTATTTTCGTAGGGCATTCGGTTTCGAGTGGAGGAGTGAAGGGCTCTTCTGGTGAAGTATCTTTGGACGTTTTCGAGGGTGTTGATGTCCAAGATGTGGTATAGGTTCCAGAGAGATGAGCTGTATTCAAGGATGGATCTGGCAAAAGTTTTGTAAGCTCTTGTGAGCAGTGTGAGATTGCCAGAGCAGAAGCTACGTAGGATCAGGTTAACAACTCAAGAAGCCTGTTTGGTGATATTGTTGCTTGACAAAACAAACAAACAAATAGATAAAAATAAAATAAATGTTTTCAATCCTGATTTTTTAGTCTCGTATGTCACCTTGAAAGCCATCCAGTTTTCTTTCGAAGATGGAGGCAGCAACGTTTCTTCATCCAGGGGGAAGCTGTAGCATCACCGAGAGCTCGTTTTAGAAGCTGGTGTGACATCTTGGCGCCAAAGAGGCAATTTAAATGCAAAGTGTGGTTTTTATTTATCGCCGATCATCCCTGTCAAAAAAAACCCTGGACTTTTCGGTTGTCTGAGAACCGAGGTGGAGAAACATTCTGCTGCCAGGTTTTTGGAGACCAGCCAGGCAATGATCAATGGGACTTTCGAAACCGAGCGACGCAGGGGAAGAAAAGGCCTCGAAGCCAATACAAATCTTACTCAATTGTACTGGGGAAGTATGTTAATCACAATCGCGCAAGGCTGCAATTGTTTGTAATATCAAATGTGCTGCCATTACGTTTTAAAGTAGAGCAACCGCTTTCTCTTCCCTGGCTCTCAGCCCCGTTTCTCACTCTGAAATTCAGAATTCGGTATTCTGATTTATAGTTATTTTTTAAAAAAAAAATTCTCGCCTTCAAAAGTTTCTAAAAAAGAACTAGGTATCTTCAATCTCTCCTGACTTTACTCTCCCTCCCCTTCTTCTTCTTCTTCTTCTTCTTCTTCTTCTTCTTCTTCTTCTTCTTCTTTCTTCCTCTTCTTCTTCTTCCTCTTCCTCTTCTTCTTCTTCTTCCTCTTCCTCTTCCTCCTCCTCCTCTTCTTCTTCTTCTTGTTCTTCTTGTTCTTCTTGTTCTTGTTCTTCTTCTCTTCCTCGTCCTCCTTCTCCTTCATCTTCTCCTTCTCCTTGTCCTCTTCTCCTTCCCCTTCTTCTTCTCCTCCTCTTCCCCTCCTCCTTTTCTCCTTCTCCTTCTCCTTCACATCCTCTTCCTCCTCCCCTTCTCTTTCTCCTGCTCCTCCTCTTCCTCCTTCTTCTTTTCTCTCCTCCTCTTTCCCTCCCTTCTTCTCTTTTTCCTCCATTCTTCCTTCCTTCTCCTTTCATATCTTATGCCTCTCCTTGAAGTTAGAAAGATTGAATCGCCTAATAGCTCCAGAAATGTTCCCATCTGAAGAACCAACCTGGCAAACTTTAAGAAAATCTAGGGAGCAACATGCCCAGCGACTGATTACTGATTACCAGATGTTCTGCAGTTGGGAGGCCCACGATCACTATGGAAAGCATTTTTCACAAGTTCCTTTAGAACCCTAGCAACCACAGAGATATATTTTCTCCATGACGCTATCTCTCTAACCTTTCAAATCTCCCAACAGTGTGCTCATCACTGATTTAACTCATGCACAATTTGAGACAAGTGGTTGTCCTCCCTCTTCTTAAAACCCTGCAGTGATGGAGCACCCACAATATCTGGTAGCAAGCAGTTCCACTGGTTCAATGTCCTCACTGTTAGGAAGTTTCTCCTTAATTCCAAGTTGCTTCTCTCCTTGATGAGTTTCCATCCATTGTTCCTTGTCCTCTAGGGCTTTTGGAAAATAAGTTGACTCCTTCTTCTTTGTATGTTCATCTTTATTGGTTCTTCCTGCTTTAAAATCCAACATTATCTTTCATAGAATTTAATTTATTTTATTTCCCATGGGACTCAGGGTGGCTTACAACAATAAATGCAATACAATAGGAAAAAAGTCAAACATTAAATACTAAAAATAGTAAAACTCCATTATAAAACTCTACCAACTATCCAATCAAACAAACAAACATCAATTTGGCTGTGACAAGATCTTAACATTCACGGCCCCCAGGCCTGCTGGCAAAGCAAGTATTCACAGCCTTTCGGAAGGCCAGTAGGGTCGGAGTAGTACAGACATCAGGGGGCCAGTTGGTTCCATACAGCCAGGGCAGCCACAGAGAAGGCCCTCCCCTGCAGTCCTGTCAACCTACATTGTTGATTATTATTATTATTATTATTATTATTATTATTATTATTATTATTATTATTTATTGGATTTGTATGCCGCCCCTCTCCATAGACTCGGGGCAGCTAACAACAATGATAAAAACAGCATGTAACAATCCATTACTAAAACAACTAAAAAAGCCTTATTATAAAACCAAACATACACACAAACATACCATGCATAAATTGTAAAGGCCTAAGTGGAAGGGATATCTCAGTTCCCCCATGCTTGATGGCAGAGGTGGGTTTTAAGGAGCTTACGGCAGGCGAGGAGGGTGGGGGCCATTCTAATCTCTGGGGGGAAGCTGGTTCCAGAGGGCCGGGGCCGCCACAGAGAAGGCTCTTCCCCTCAGTCCTGCTAAACGACATTGTTTAGTTGACGGGACCCAGAGAAGACCCACTCTGTGGGACCTAACCGGTCCCTGGGATTCGTGCAGCAGAGGGCGGTCCCGGAGATATTCTGGTCCGATGCCATGAAGGGCTTTATAGGTCATAACCAACACTTTGAATTGTGACCAGAAACTGATCGGCAACCAATGCAGACTGCGGAGTGTTGGTGTAACATGGGCATACCTTGGGAAGCCCATGATTGCTCTCGCAGCTGCATTCTGCAGAATCTGAAGTTTCCGAACAGTTTTCAAAGGTAGCCCCATGTAGAGAGCATTACAGTAGTCGAACCTCGAGGTGATGAGGGCGTGAGTGACTGTGAGCAGTGACTCCCGGTCCAGATAGGGCCGCAACTGGTGCACCAGGCGAACCTGGGCAAACGCCCCCCTCGCAACAGGACCTGGAGGAGGCCAACCCTGTGCGAACGTATTGGTCTCTAGAAGGTATGCGGCATGGTCCTAAGCCATGTGTGGCTTTAAAGGTGATAACCAAAATCTTGAATTGTGACCGAAGACTAATTGGTAACAAGTGCAGTGTTCGCTATTATATGGTGCACCTATGACAGCTCGTGTAGCTGCATTCTGGACGATCTGCAGTTTCCAAACACTCTTCAAGGGTAGCCCCATGTAGAGCGCATTGCAATAATCAAGACGGGAGGTGATGAGTGCCCAAATGACCATGCACAGAGCCTTCTGGTTCAAATAGGGCTGCAACTGATATACCAGGCAAACCTGGGCAAAGGTCCCCCCTGGCCACAGCCGAGAGGTGGTGATCAAGGCTCAGCTGTGGATCCAGGAGGACACCTAAGTTGTGGTCCATTGGAGGAAATGCCCAGAGCCACTCGGTCTTGTCGGAGATGAGACCCATAGAGCTTCCATGTCCATTATGCCAACCACTTCACTGAATTGGCACGGGGTGGTGTGTCATAGACAAGACCATGGCTGGTATGATTCTGAACTTTGCAGAATGGACAGATCACAGCAATTATATAGCTTTTGTAGATCTTCATGGCTACTCTACAAACTTCTATTCTGTGGCTGGCTTACTTCCTGCTCATCTTTTTAAGGAGCTGCCCATAATAGAAACATAGAAGTCTGACGGCAGAAAAAGACCTCATGGTCCATCTAGTCTGCCCTTATACTATTTTCTGTATTTTATCTTAGGATGGATATATGTTTATCCCAGGCATGTTTAAATTCAGTTACTGTGGATTTATCTACCACGTCTGCTGGAAGTTTGTTCCAAGGATCTACTCCTCTTTAGGTAAAATAATATTTTCTCATGTTGCCTTTGATCTTTCCCCCAACTAACCTCAGATTGTGTCCCCTTGTTCTTGTGTTCACTTTCCTATTAAAAACACTTCCCTCCTGGACCTTATTTAACCCTTTAATATATTTAAATGTTTCGATCATGTCCCCCCTTTTCCTTCTGTCCTCCAGACTATACAGATTGAGTCCATGAAGTCTTTCCTGATACGTTTTATGCTTAAGACCTTCCACCGTTCTTGTAGCCCATCTTTGGACCCATTCAATTTTGTCAATATCTTTTTGTACGTGAGGTCTCCAGAACTGAACACAGTATTCCAAATGTGGTCTCACAAGCATTCTATATAGCGGGATCATAATCTCCCTCTTCCTGCTTGTTATACCTCTAGCTATGCAGCCAAGCATCCTACTTGCTTTCCCTACTGCCTGACTGCACTGTTCACCCATTTTGAGACTGTCAGAAATCACTACCCCTAAATCCTTTTCTTCTGAAGTATTTGCTAACACAGAACTGCCAATACAATACTCAGATTGAGGATTCCTTTTCCCCATTTTCTGCGCTGCAGAAAATTCTAAATCCATCTCCCTGTCCTAAAGATATGATCGAAACATTTAAATATGTTAAAGGGTTATATAAGGTTCAGGAGGGAAGTGTTTTTAATAGGAAAGGGAACCAAAGAACAAGGGGACACAATCTGAAGTTAGTTGGGGGAAAGATCAAAAGCAACATGAGAAAATGCTATTTTACTGAAAGAGTAGTAGATCCTTGGAACAAACTTCCAGCAGACGTGGTTGGTAAATCCAGTGTAACTGAATTGAAACATGCATGGGATAAACATAGATCCATCCTGTTCTGTCGGGCTCTCTGGTAGACTCCTCCCAAAAATTCACAGGTACAAATTTCAGACAAGCACACGTTTGAAAATTCAAAACAATGTTCTTTATAATGAAAAGTCACTTAAACCAAGCCCTCTTTTGGTATAGCAAAGAGCACTCATCTCCAAATAAACTGGTAATTTGTACAAGTCCCTTATCAATTCTGTGATACTTATCTTGCAGCTGTGAGGCAATTCACAATCCTTCTTCTTTCACAAAGTGAAACACACTTTGCTCTGGTTTAGTTTCAAAGCGGGGAAAAATCAGCACACAAAAAATCAAAGTCAGTAAAGCAGTCACGAAACACAACGATCAGATAATCCTCCACAATGGCCAAACCCACAGGCTGCTATTTATAGCAGCCTCACTAATGACCACAGCCCCACCCAACCACAGGTGGTCTCATTTTCTTTGATAATAATCTCTCAGTTGTTGTTGCCTATGCATCGCTCTCTACATGTGTGGCTGTATCATTAACTCTTGTTCTGAATCCAAGGAGGAGCTAGATAATTGGGGCAGCATACAAATCTGATTAAACTGAAACTGAAACTAATTGATCTCCTTCTGAGCTGTCTGCCCCACTCTCCTCCTCCCTGTCACCCATGTCTTCTTGGTCAGAAGAGCCTTCATCAGCAGATTCCAACGGGAGCAAAACAGGTCTGCAGCATGTGGATGTCTCCCCCACATCCACAGTCCTTGGGGCAGGGGCAGGGCCAGAGCTAACCACAACACATCCTAAGATAAAATACAGGAAATAGTATAAGGGCAGACTAGATGGACCATGAGGTCTTTTTCTGCCATCAGTCTTCTATGTTTCTATGTGATCTTAAAATAGCGGAACGTCTGCTGTAGTCCTTCAAATGAGAGAGGATATTCCAGAGTTTTGTCCTTGGATGATTGGGGGCGGGGGGGGGACCATCTCCTGAAATCAGCAGCAAAGGAGCAGTGTTGGTGTGAGGTAGACATGGAGATAATTAATGCTGAGATGATATCTAATTAAAATGCAGCCCAAAAGAGATTAAAATAGGCTTGTTTGTTAGCGCCGTGTTCCCTGAAAGCTATATGGTAATTCAGAATGTTCCTCTTAACCTTGGGTGTGGGAAGAAGGAACCATATGAGGCTGCATTTAGCTTTTTTGCTTCATATTTGCCAGCTTCGATATATAACGTGAGGCAGTATTGAGCTCTAAAACCCTTTATTATAGCTTCATGTGATCCCGCTATATAGAATGCTGGTGAGACCATATTTGGAATACTGTGTTCAGTTCTGGAGACCTCACCTACAAAAAGATATGGATCAAATTGATCGGGTCCAAAGACGGGCTGCAAAGCATAAAACATATCAGGAAAGACTTCATGAACTCAATCTGTATAGTCTGGAGGACAGAAGGAAAAGGGGGGACATGATCGAAACATTTAAATATGTTAAAGGGTTAAATAAGGTCCAGGAGGGAAGTGTTTTTAATAGGAAAGTGAACACAAGAACAAGGGGACACAATCTGAAGTTAGTTGGGGGAAAGATCAAAGGCAACATGAGAAAATATTATTTTACCTAAAGAGGAGTAGATCCTTGGAACAAACTTCCAGCAGATGTGGTTGGTAAATCCACAGTAACTGAATTTAAACATGCCTGGGATAAACATATACCCATTTTAAGATAAAATACAGGAAATAAGGGCAGACTAGATGGACCATGAGGTCTTTTTCTGCCGTCAGTCTTCTATGTTTCTATGTTTCTATATAACGTGACACAGTATTGAGCTCTAAAACCCTTTACTATAGGTTCATGTGCATGCTTGTGTGTGCCTGATGTTTCTGTGCATGTGCAGAAGCATCCTAGGCCCGTGGGTAGAGCCTCCCGCTGCTAGCAGTACTGGTTCCTAGAACCCACTGATGGGCAGCCCCTAGAATGGAAGTACTCGTGCAGCTCCACACTTGGAGTACTGTGTTCACTTCTGGTCACCGCACCTCAAGGAGGATATAATGGAACTGGAAAAGGTGCAAAAAAGGGCAACAAGAATGATCAAGGGAATGGAGCCCCTCCCTTATGAAACCAGGTTGCAACGCCTTGGACTCTTCAGCCTTGAAAGATGGCGTTTAAGGGGTGACTTGATCGCAGGGTATAAAATCATGCATGGGATAGAAAAGGTGGATAGAGAAAAAATATTTTCTCTATCATACATACTAGGACGAGGAGGCACTCCCTAAAGCTCATAGGTAAGAAAGCGAGGACAAATAAAGGGAAATATTTCTTCAGCCAGAGGGTGCTTGGTATATGGAATTATAATAATAATAATAATAATAATAATAATAATAATAATAATAATAATAATAATAATAATAAGAAGAAGAAGAAGAAGAAGCCAGAATTGAAAAATCAACAGACGATCCAAAGTGCAGACTCTGTAAATAAACAGATGAAACAATCGATCACATATTCAGCTGCTGCAAAAAGATCGCACAGACTGACTACAAGCATAGACATGATGCTGTGGCACAGATGATCCACTGGAACTTGTGCCGGAACTACCATTTACCAGTGGCAAAGAACTGGTGGGACCATGAGCCTGAAAAAGTGGTCGAAAATGAGCAAGCAAAACTACTGTGGGACTTCCGACTTCAGACTGACCGAATTCTGAAGCATAACACACCAGACATCCTGATTGTGGAGAAAAAGAAAGTATGGATCATCGACATCGCAATCCCAGGAGACAGCAGAATTGAGGAGAAGCAGCTAGAGAAATTAGTGAAATACGAAGATCTAAAAATCGAGCTGCAACGACTCTGGCATAAGCCCGTGAAAGTGGTCTCAGTGGTACTTGGCACACTGGGCGCAGTGCCAAAGGATCTCAGCGGACATTTGAAAACCATCGGAATTGACAAAATCTCCATCTGTCAATTGCAAAAGGCGGCTTTACTGGGATCGGCAAACATAATTCGCCGCTATATCACGCAGTCCTAGGTGCTTGGGAAGCGCCCGACTGGTGATGAAATACGAAATCCAGCATAGTGATCTTGTTTGCTGTGTTGTACTGACATAATATGCATGATGGTAAGCAGAGGCTGATTATAGACAGTCTAAGGTTAAAGTTTTTGGCATTTGGGGAAGAAACCAGAGTCAGGTAGTGCATTCCAGGCATTGATCACTCTGTTGCTGAAGTTGTATTTTTTGCAGTCGAGTTTCAAACGGTTTACATTGAGTTTGAATCTATTGTGTGCTCATGTATTGTTGCAGTTGAGGCTGAAGTATTCATTGACAGGTATGACATTGTGGCAGATGATTTTATAAACTACATTTAGATCCGATCGAAGGTGACAATGTCCTTAGCTATCTAAGTCCAAAATTTGAAGCCAGGTGACATAAGGTATTCTGTTACGAGCAGAGGAGCGGAGAACTCTTCTTGTGAAATATTTTTGGACTCTCTCTATTGTATTGATATCTGAAATGCAGCGCAGATTCCAGATGGGTCAGCTGTATTGAAGAATTGGTCTAGCAAATGTTTTGTATGATCTGGTTATCAGTGTAATATTGCCAGAGAGGAAGCTACACATTGATTAAATTAATTACTCTTAGTGCCTTTTTGGCAATGTTGTTACAGTGGGCTCTGGCACTTAGGTCATTAGATATGAGTACTTGACAGAGTGAAGGTCCTTGACAGAGTGAAGGGTCATCTACAAGGTCGTGTCCTCCAAACTTGCATTTTGTGTTCGCCCCCCCCCCCTGTGTGTGTGTGTGTGTGTGTGTGTGTGCGTGCGTGCGTGTTATTTTGTTATTCTGTACAAACAGACACATCCTCGAATACAGCTCATCTGTTTGGAACCCATATCGCATCTCAGACATCAACACCCTTGAAAATGTCCAAAGATGCTTCACTCCTCCACTCGAAACAGAATACCCTACGAGACTAGACTTTCAATCCTGGGCCTAGGAAGCCTAGAACTAAGACGCCTTAAACAAGATCTAAGTATTGCCCACAAGATCATATGCTGCAACGTCCTGCCTGTCGGCGACTACTTCAGCTTTAACCACAACAACACAAGAGCTCACAACAGATTTAAACTTAATATTAACCACTCCAAACTTGACTGTAAAAAATATGACTTCAGTAACCGAGTTGTCGAAATGTAGAACTCATTACCGGACTCCATAGTGTCATCCCCAAACCCCCAACACTTTACCCTTAGATTATCTACGGTTGACCTATCCAGATTCCTAAGAGGTCGGTAAGGGGCGAGTCCAAGTGCACTAGAGTGCCTTCCGTCCCCTGTCCTATTGCTCTCCTATATCTCCTATACCTTTCTTCTATTCCTATATCTCTTCTTCTATTCTTTCATTGATATGTTCTATTCCTATACCTTCTTTTCTATTATTTCTTAGATTATATTTTACTATGAGTATCTCCTCTATAACCTTCATCATGTATTTTACTATGTGTATATAGATATATACCCACTAAAACCCTCATTGTGTATTGGACTAAATAAATAAATAAGTAAGTAAGTAAGTAAACAAACAAACAAACAAACAAACAAACAAACAAATAAATAAATAAATAAGATTCACTCCAAGCAGGAATGTGTCAATTTGTTTCTGGTTGACCCTTTTATTTGCAAATAAATGTTTTCTTTTCCTTTCCATGTATCTGGTATGGTTCATTCAGTCTGCACATCTGATAAAAGGACTCAAATTTCCTAGGACAATGCTTTCTTTCTATCTACTTACTTAGCTTTTCTGAGGCCCCTTACTTGCTTGTTACTCAGCCAAGAAGGTAGAAAGTACAAAAGAGAAGAAGAACCGTAGAAGAAAAAGTACAGAGTTTGAGCATAAAAATAATCAATTATCCTTTATATAGTTCAAAGCATCTGGGAAGAATTTTCTAATAATTAAATCATATTCTTATTGTTACAGTCTCAGGGCCCCTCTGGTGGTAACGAAAAATTATTTTAATCTTTTAAATTTGACCATTTAATCAGATAAGCAGCAACAAGGAAAGAAAAGAGAAAAACCCAAGAGATTCAAATTTGCATTAATATTCATCTTTTCATCCAAGAAGCTCAAGACGAGGTACCTATCTCCATGCAATTCCACATTTCCATGTTTTATTCCACAGTGGAATTTAAAAAATAAATAAATCTGTCATGTAGTTTTTCAATTATCTTTTTTCTTTAGAGATGCTTTTTTTTTTTTGCACTTTATTCTGAGAATAGTCTCAATTTTTTTTCCCTTCCAAATTTTCCTGGGTGCAATTTTTCAAGCTTCGTTTATCTTCCAAGATGTTAAGCAAAGGTGTTGTGTTTCGATTTGGATGGCTGTTGGATTGATGCATTTTGTTCTGAACTCCCATTTTAATGTATTTTTTTGAAGCAACCTGGAGCCAGAGAAAATAGATGTCACATAAATGAATGTGAACTAATTAATCTCCACTGCCCTGAAATCTCTCTCACTACCCTGTAGGAAGTTGGTACCCACCCCTCTCCTACGAAAATGAGATGTTTTAGGACAGTGATGGCAAACCTTGTTTTGTTCGGGTGCGAAAAGGGTGTGTGGGCACGTGATAGTGCGCACCCTCATGCTCACACCCATAATAGAATGCCATCCGCGCCATGCATGCATGCACAACCTTCTCCCCCTTGGTGCCTAAAACACATGTGCATTCACACGAACGTGCACATGTATGCCTGAACCCCCAAAATACCATGTGCGCAGCCCCATGAATGTGCCCCACTCCCACATATGCGTCCCCTGCATATACTTGCACCATGTTCTATGATTCTATGGTTCCATGGTTTCATGATTCTAAGATTCTATGAGTCTATGAGTCTACAGTTCAATGCTTCTATGCTTTTATGCTTCTATGATTCCACAATTCTATGGTTCTATGTTTCTATTGTTCTATGATTCTATGTTTCTATTGTTCTATGATTCTAATATTCTATGAGTCTACAGTTCTGTGCTTCTGTGCTTTTATGCTTCTATGATTCCACAATTCTATGGTTCTATGGCTCCATAATTCTATGTTTCTATTGTGCTATGATTATATGGTTCCATGGTTCCATGATTCTATGAGTCTACAGTTCTATGCTTCTATGCTTTTATGTTTCTATGATTCCACAATTCTGTGGTTCTATGGCTCCATAATTCTATGGTTCCATGGTTCCATGATTCTATGAGTCTACAGTTCTATGCTTCTATGCTTTTATGCTTCTATGATTCCACAATTCTGTGGTTCTATGGCTCCATAATTCTATGTTTCTATTGTGCTATGATTATATGGTTCCATGGTTCCATGATTCTATGAGTCTACAGTTCTATGCTTCTATGCTTTTATGTTTCTATGATTCCACAATTCTGTGGTTCTATGGCTCCATAATTCTATGGTTCCATGGTTCCATGATTCTATGAGTCTACAGTTCTATGCTTCTATGCTTTTATGCTTCTATGATTCCACAATTCTGTGGTTCTATGGCTCCATAATTCTATGGTTCCATGGTTCCATGATTCTATGAGTCTACAGTTCTATGCTTCTATGCTTTTATGTTTCTATGATTCCACAATTTTGTGGTTCTATGGCTCCATAATTCTATGGTTCCATGGTTCCATGATTCTATGAGTCTACAGTTCTATGCTTCTATGCTTTTATGCTTCTATGATTCCGCAATTCTGTGGTTCTATGGTTCCATAATTCTGTTTCTATTGTTCTATGATTATATGCCGTCAGGCATGGGGGAATTGAATCATCTCCCCCGGGCCTATACAATTTAAGTATGGTATGTCTGTGTGTATGTATCTTTTAATAACGGGGATTTTAATGTTTTCTTTTTTAATCGTTAAAATTATTAGATTTGTTATGAACTGTTTTCTATTGTTGTGAGCCGCCCCGAGTCTATGGAGAGGGGCGGCATTCAAATGTAATAAATAAATAAATAAATAAATAAATAAATAAATAAATAAATAAATAAATAAATAAATAAATAAATAAATAAATAAATAAATAAATAAATAAATAAATAAATAAATAAATAAATAAATAAATAGATAAATAAATAGATAAATAAATAGATAAATAAATAGATAAATAAATAAATAAATAAATAGATAAATAAATAATAAACAAACAAACAAACAAACAAACATACATACATACATACATACATACATACATACATACGGTTCCATGGTTCTAAGATCCTACAGTTCTATTCTATGCTTCTATGATTCCATGATTCTATGTTTCTATTGTTCTTTGTTTCTATGATTCTTTCATATGGTTCTCATGCAAAGATGCTCTCGCGTTCAAGATTTTGCTGATTTTCAGCATTTTTTTTTTGCTTCTGCTCATGCGCAGAAGCCAAATCATGCGCCGGTGGGCATGCGCCTGCCTGCCGGATGTGCACACACCTGTGATGATCCTGAAGCCAGTAAGTGGAAGCCCCACCTGCACATAGCCTTGTACAAGTGCCCCAACCCCACACATCTGGGGCAGAGACCCAAAGACCAGCTGGCTGGCGGGAGTCATGCGCACACATGCATTGGAGCATGAACTGGGGCAATGGCTTGCCTGCCCACAGCTGACTTTAGACCATCACCAGCTGTGGCAAGGAGGGCGTTTGCCCAGGTTCTCCTGGTGCACCAGTTGCGACCCTATTTGGACAAGGAGTCTCTGCTCACAGTCACTCACACCCTTATAGAAACATAGAAACATAGAAGTCTGAGGGCAGAAAAAGACCTCCTGGTCCATCTAGTCTGCCCTTATACTATTTTCTGTATTTTATCTTAGGATGGATCTATGTTTATCCCAGGCATGTTTAAATTCAGTTACTGTGGATTTATCTACCACGTCTGCTGGAAGTTTGTTCCAAGGATCTATTACTCTTTCAGTAAAATAATATTTTCTCATGTTGCTTTTGATCTTTCCCCCAACTAACCTCAGATTGTGTCCCCTTGTTCTTGTGTTCACTTTCCTATTAAAAACACTTCCCTCCTGGACCTTATTTAACCCTTTAATATATTTAAATGTTTCGATCATGTCCCCCCTTTTTCCTCTGTCTTCCAGACTATACAGATTGAGTTCATGAAGTCTTTCCTGATACGTTTTATGCTTAAGACCTTCCACCATTCTTGTAGCCCGACTTTGGACCCATTCAAACCTCACGGTTTGACTACTGCAAGGCTCTCTACATGGGGCTTTGAAACAGGTTTGAAAAAGTGTTCAGAAACTACAAATTGTGCAGAAGGCAGCCACGTGAGCTATTATGGGCCGACCAAGATATGCCCATATTTCTCCAGCACTCCACGGACTGCATTGGTTTATTTATTGGATTTGTATGCCGCCCCTCTCTGTAGACTCGGGGCGGCTAACAACAATGATTAAAAAAACAGCATGTAACAATCCAATCCAATACTAAAATAAGTAAAAAAAAACCTTATTATATAACCAAACATACATACAAACATATCATGCCTAAATTGTAAAGGCCTAGGGGGAAAGAATATCTCAGTTCCCCCATGCCTGACGGCAGAGGTGGGTTTAAGAAGCTTACGAAAGGTGAGGAGGGTGGGGGCAATTCTAATCTCTGGAGGGAGTTGGTTCCAAAGGGCCGGGGCCACCACAGAGAAGGCTCTTCCCCTGGGTCCCGCCAAGCGGCATTGTTTAGTTCACGGGACCCGGAGAAGGCCCACTCTGTGGGACCTAACTGGTCGCTGGGATTTGTGCAGCAGAAGGCAGTCCCTGAGATAATCGGGTCTGGTGCCATGAAGGGCTTTATAGGTCATAACCAACACTTTGAATTGTGACCGGAAACTGATTGGCAACCAATGCAGACTGCGGAGTGTTAGTGTAACATGGGCATATTTGGGGAAGCCCATGATTGCTCTCACAGCTGCATTCTGCACGATCTGAAGTTTCCGAACACTTTTCAAAGGTAGCCCCATGTAGAGAGCATTACAGTAGTCGAGCCTCAAGGTGATGAGGGCATGAGTGACTGTGAGCAGTGAGTCCCGGTCCAAATAGGGTCCAACTGGTGCACCAGGTGAACCTGGGCAAACGCCCCCCTCGCCACAGCTGAAAGATGTTTCTATAATGTGAGCTGTGGATCGAGGAGGATGCCCAAGTTGCGGACCCTCTCTGAGGGGGTCAATGACTTCCCCCACAGGGTGATGGACGGACAGATAGAATTGTCCTTGGGAGGCAAAACCCACAGCCACTCCGTCTTATCAGGGTTGAGTTTGAGTCTGTTGACACCCATCCAGACCCCAACAGCCTCCAAGCACCGGCACATCACTTCCACTGCTTCGCTGACTGGCCATGGGGTGGAGATGTAGAGCTGGGTATCATCAGCGTACTGATGATACCTCACCCCATGCCCTTGGATGATCTCACCCAGCAGTTTCATGTAGATATTAAATAGCAGGGGGGAGAGGACGACCCCTGAGGTGCCCCACAAGGGAGCAACCTAGAGGTCAACCTCTGACCCCCCACTAACACCGACTGCGACCGACCGGAGAGGTAGGAGGAAAACCACTGGAGAACAGTGCCTCCCACTCCCAACCCCTCCAGCCGGCGCAGAAGGATTATATATTGGTCTGTGGCTGGCTGGCTGGGTTGGGTTAGCTTCCAAAAGTTATGCTCTGACCAATCCTTCAGCTGCAAGGGAACCTGAAAGCTTTGATTATCCATCTGACAGTGTTTTCTTTTCTTTTCACCTTGTCCCTGCTTAAACAAGCGATCGCCTCTGATCAAAACGTGGCTGATGTCATGATTAAAACGGAAAGGTCTTCACTGAAGAGATAGCAGAACATAGCGACTAAAAGGACAATATCCACACTGGTTCCTTTGGTGCCTCTCATCTCCCTGGTTTGTTTTAATTTTTAAAAATATCAGCTCAGGTCAAAACAGACATGCAGATGCTACCACGCTAACAACAGCAAATGAAGAGGAACTCAACATTAAGAGAGCTAAGATCATGGCATCCAGCCCTTTCAATTCCTGGCAAATAGATGGGGAAGCAATGGAGATAGAGACCTGTTCTGTCGAGCTCTCTGGTAGAATCCTCCCAAAAATGCACAGATACAAATTTTAGACACACACACGTTTGAAAATTCAAAAGAATGTTCTTTATAATGAAAATTCACTTAAACCAAGCCCTTGTTTGGTATAGCCAAGAGCACTCGTCTCCACACAAACTGGTAATTTGTACAAGTCCCTTATCAGTTCTGTGATACTTAGCTTGCAGCTGTGAGGCAATTCACAGTCCTTCTTCTTTCACAAAGTGAAACACACTTTGCTCTGGTTTAGTTTCAAAGTGGGGAAAAATCAGCACACAAAGGTCAAAGTCAGTAAAGCAGGCACGAAACACAACGATCAGATAATCCTCCACAATGGCCAAACCCACAGGCTGCTATTTATAGCAGCCTCACTAATGACCACAGCCCCACCCAACCACAGGTGGCCTCATTTTCTTTGATAATAATCTCTCAGTTGTTGTTGCCTATGCATCGCTCTCCGCATGCGTAGCTGTATCATTAACTCTTGTTCTGAATCCAAGGAGGAGCTAGAGAATTGATCTCCTTCTGAGCTGTCTGCCCCACGCTCCTCCTCCCTGTCACTCATGTCTTCTTGGTCAGAGGAGCCTTCATCAACAGATTCCACCAGGGGCAAAACAGGCCTGCAGCATGTGGATGTCTCCCCCACATCCACAGTCCTTGGGGCAGGAAATGGGCCAGAGCTAACCACAACAGTGACCAATTTTATTTCCCTGGGCTCCAGGATGACTGCAGATGGAGACTGCAGCCATGCAACTAAAAGAGGCTTTCTCCTGGGGAGGAAAGCCATGGCAAATCTACATAGCATGCTAAAAAGCAGATACATCATCTTGCCAACAAAAGTGCCCATAGTCAAGGCGATGGTTCGCCCTGTTGCAATGTATGGCTCTGAAAGTTGCACCATAAAGAAGGCTGAGCACCAAAGAATCGAGGCCTTTGGACTCCGGTGCTGGAGAAGATTCCTCTGACAAAATTGAATGGGTCCAAAGACGGGCTACAAGAATGGTGGAAGGTCTTAAGCTTAATGAACTCAATCTGTATAGTCTGGAGGACAGAAGGGAAAGGGGGGACATGATCGAAACATTTAAATAGGTTAAAGGGTTCAATAAGGTTCAGGAGGGAAGTGTTTTTAATAGGAAAGTGAACACAAGAACAAGAGGGCACAATCTGAGGTTAGTTGGGGGAACATAGGAAAGCCAACACAATCCTAAGCTGCATCAACAGGGGAATACACTCCAAGACTAGGGAAGTCTTAATATCACTCTACTACACCCTGGTCCGACCACACCTGGAGTATTGTATTCAGTTCTGGTCACCACACTTCAAAAGAGACATTGAAACTCTGGAGAAGGTGCAAAAAAGAGCAACAAAGATGATTAAAGGATTGGAAACCAAGACTTACGAAGAGAGACTGTGGGAACTGGGCATGGATAGCCTAGAGAAAAGGAGGGCCAGAGCGGACTACAAGTATAGCAGTCTACAAGTATACGAGGGGATGTCACAGAGAGGAGAGGATCACTTTATTCTTCAGGGCACCAGAGAGCCGGACGAGGAACAGTGGCCGGAAGCTGACCAAGGAGAGATTCAACATGGAGATAAGGAGGAACTTCCTTACGGTCAGAGCGATCAACCAATGGAACAACCTACCAGCGGACGTTGTGAACTCCAACACTCTGGACATTTTTAAGAGAAGATTGAACTGCCACTCGACTGGTATACTAAAGGGTTCCTGCTTGGGCAGGGGGTTGAACTCGATGGCCTTCATGGTCCCTTTCAACTCTAACAATAAATAAAATAAATAGATAGATAGATAGATAGATAGATAGATAGATAGATAGATAGATAGATAGATAGATAGATAGATAGATAATCCAATGATTAAAAACAATTTAAAACCCTTAATATAATAAACAATCATACATTTCATACAAACCACACATAAAACGGAAACGGCCCAGGGGAATCAATTTCCCCATGCCCAATGACAGAGGTGGGTTTTAAGGAGTATACGAAAGGCAAGGAGGGTGGGGGCAATCCTAATCTCCGGGGGGAGTTGATTCCAGAGGGCCGGGGCCGCCACAGAGAAGGCTCTTCCCCTGGATCCCGCCAGACGACATTGTTTCATTGACGGGACCCAGATAAGGCCAACTCTGTGGGACCTAACTGGTCGCTGGGGTTCATGTAGCCGAAGGCAGTCCTGAAGATATTCTGGTCCAATGCCATGAAGGGTTGCTGGGATTCATACAGAACAAGGTGATCCCGCAAGTAATCTGGCCCGATGCCATGTAGGGCTTTGCAAATCATTACCAACCCTTTGAATTGCATCCGTAAACCAACTGGCAACCAATGCAGTCCGTGGAACTGTATTTTAAAGAATAAAATACATTTTGATATAAAACTTCGCACATGGGTTTTGGGGCAAGCTCTGTTTGAGATGACTCCATTTCAAAGACCCCGTGGACTGCAACATCTATTATCCCCGACCCTCCAGGCATTCTGCCAGGAGCGGCAGAAATTTTTCCAACTACATTCACGGACCCCCAAACGCCTCCTTCCTCCCCCCAAAACCCCCGTGTTCAGCCCGCAAATGTCAAAGAAAGAATGTAGTTTTTCTGAGAACAGGGTGGTGGTGGGGAAAGGAAAATTCTGAAGGCTTAGCATTTCGGAGATTTGGCTTTACATCTTAATAACACTTTATTGCTGGTTCAACGGCTTTTTGGAAATTGCTGAGGCAGGGGAAAAAAATCACCCTTTAATCAAGGCCTAGCGCCCCCACCCCACAATTCTCAAACGGTATTTGCATCCGGCATGCGAGTCATACAGAGACCGTCAAGCCCAAAGACACTGACATGGCAGGAAGATAAAAGAAAAAGGGAGATAATAAAATTTGAAATTAAGAACATCAGCCTCCTTAAGAAAAAAGGAAGAAAGAAAAAAACCAGGGAGGAAGAGCTGACAGTTCAGAATGCAAAGTTGGAAAGATAAAGGAATTGTGCTCTGTTATATAAAAAATCCTGAAATTGAAGGAAAGGCCAGAAGCTTTGCAGATGGAGGTGATTTGGGGTCAAACTATCAAGGAAACTGTGACTTTATTGCTTCAGCAGGCAGCATTACTCCTGTGCTTAAAAAGAGCTTAGAAACATACAAACGTAGAAGACTGACGGCAGAAAAAGACCTCATGGTCCATCTAGTCTGCCCTTATACTATTTCCTGTATTTTATCTTAGGATGGATATATGTTTATCCCAGGCACGTTTAAATTCAGTTACTGTGGATTTATCTACCATGTCTGCTGGAAGTTTCTTCCAAGGATCTACTATTTCAGTAAAATAATATTTTCTCATGTTGCTTTTGATCTTTCCCCCAACTTTCTTCAGATTGCGTCCCCTTGTTCTTGTGTTCACTTTCCTATTAAAAACACTTCCCTCCTGGACCTTATTTAACCCTTTAACAGCTTCATTAGGAAAAAAGAACATATCTTTTTTCGGGCGGTAGGAAAAGCAAGTAGGGTGCTTGGCTGCATAGCTAGAGGTATAACAAGCAGGAAGAGGGAGATTGTGATCCCACTATATAGAGAGCTGGTGAGACCACATTTGGAGTACTGTGTTCAGTTCTGGAGACCTCACCTACAAAAAGATATTGACAAAATTGAACGGGTCCAAAGACGGGCTACAAGAATGGTGGAAGGTCTTAAGCATAAAACGTATCAGGAAAGACTTAATGTACTCAATCTGTATAGTCTGGAGGACAGAAGGAAAAGGGGGGACAGGATCGAAACATTTAAATGTATTAAAGGGTTAAATAAGGTTCAGGAGGGAAGTGTTTTTAATAGGAAAGGGAACACAAGAACAAGGGGACACAATCTGAAGTTAGTTGGGAGAAAGATCAAAAGCAACATGAGAAAATATTATTTCACTGAAAGAGTAGTAGATGCCTGGAACAAACTTCCAGTAGACGTGGTTGCTAAATCCACAGTAACTAGATTTAAACATGGCTGGGATAAACATAGATCCATCCTCAGATAAAATATAGGAAATAGTATAAGGGCAGACTAGATGGACCATGAGGTCTTTTTCTGCCGTCAATCTTCTATGTTTCTATGTTTTGCAAGAAAGAAATCCGGGCATTGCAAACAATGGTAGTAAAATCCTCTACAGTTGGACAGTGGAGGTTTAATATGCGGAGCTGGAAAACCAGATACCCGTTGAAGTAGAAGAAGCAGAAGGCAGTCAAATAATATAGGCAGTGTAGGCAGTGAAGAGCTACCAAAAAATTTACTACCACACTGTGGCCGTGGTTTATGCAGGACGCCCTGCATTTTCTTTCAACAATGTTTAGTGCAAATTGGGTGCTCTGGGGTGGAGCTCCATTTTTGCTACCCCACTGCATTTGGGTTGCCCAACCCTGTTTGTAGGTCTTCTAGTCGAAGGGTAGGCAAAGTTGGCTCTACTATGACTTGTGGACTTCAACTCCCAGAATTCCTGAACCAATTATGCTAGCTCAGGAATTCTGGGAGTTGAAGTCCACATGTCATAGAAGAGCCAACTTTGCCTACCCCTGACCTAGTGCAACTTCTGCCTGTGCCCAAGCAGGAGATCCTAAACCATTTCTGACAAATGGCAATTCAGTCTCTTCTTGAAAGCTTCCAGAGATGAAGCTCCTGCAACTTCTGAAGGCAACTTCGGTTCCTTTGGTTGATTGTTCTCACTGTCAGGAAATTCCTCCTTATTTCTAGGTTGAATCTCTATTTGTTTTCATCCATTATTCCATGTCAGGCCTCCAGATGCTTTGGGAAATAGATTGACCCTCTCCTCTCTGTGGCAGCCCCTCAATTATCATGTCTCCTCTGGTCCTTCCCTTCACTAGACTAACCATGCCCAATTTCTCCTTCTTCCCCCCTCCCCTCTTTTCTTCTATTTTCTCCTCCTCCACTTTCTTCCCCTCCTCCTCCTCCATGTCCTCTTCCACCCGCTTTTCTGTTTTGAAGTCCTACTTCCTTTTCCTCCTCTTTCTCTTCCCCCACTTTCTAACATTCCTCCTCCTCCTTCTTTTCCTCTTCCCCTTTCTACTTCTTCTTGTTTTCATCCTATTTCCTTTTTCTCCTCCTCCTCCTCTTCTCCTCCTTTGCTTTCTCCTCCTCCTTTCTAATCTTCCTCCCCTTCCTCCTCCTTTTCATTTCCCTTGTACTCTTCCTCCTCTTTCTTCTTGTCTTTGTCTCCTAATGTTCCTCCCCTTTCTCCTCCTTTTCATTTTCCTTGTACTCTTCCTTTTTTTCTTCCTCCTCCTCCTCCTCCTCCTTTTCCTCCTCCTCCTCCCTCTCTTCTTTGAAGTCCTACTTAGTGATGGGCAAACTGAACCCGCACAATTCGGTTCTGTACTGAATTTTGCGGTGTTCGGCATGCCGAACACGAACACGAAATTTTTCCAAAGTACGGGCAAAGTTCGAGGTCGTGTTCGGCACTCGGAGCTTTGACGTCACAGGCAGGTTGCTAAGGACGCCAAGGTGATCACTTCCTGGATTCCATGGAATCCAGGAAGTGATCACCTTGGCGTCCTTAGCAACCTTCCGATGATGTCAAAGCTCCGCCCCCGAAATCTCTTCATGGGAGGGATTCCCCGTTTGGGTTCAAGTTCAGGTTCAGTTCGGGTTCGTTCAAATTTTGCATAAATCACTAGTCCTACTCCCTTTTCCTCCACTTTCTAATAGCCCTCCTCCTGCTTTTCCTGTTCCCCTTTCTACTTCTTCTCATTTTCATCCTATTTCCTTTTTCTCCTCCTCCTCTTCTCCTCCTTCGCTTTTTCCTCCTCCTTTCTAATCTTCCTCCCCTTCCTCCCCCTTTTCATTTTCCTTGTACTCTTCCTTTTCTTCTTCCTCCTCCTCCCCCTCTTCTTTGGAAGTCCTACTTCCATTTCCTCCGCTTCCTCTTCCTCCACTTTCTAACATTCCTCCTTCTCCTCCTTTTCCTCTTCCCCTTTCTCTTCTTCACATTTTCATCCTATTTCCTTTTTCTTCTCCTCCTTCACTTTCTCCCCCTCCTTTCTCATCTTCCTCTCCTTTCTCCTCCTTTTCCTTTTCCTCGTACTCTTCCTTTTCCTCCTCTTCCTCCTCCACTTTCCAACATTCCTTCACTTCCTAATCTTCCTCCACTTCCTCCACCTCTTCCTCCTCCTCCACTTTCTAGTGTTCCTCCTCTTCCTCCTCCTTCCCCCCAAATCTATATACAGTGCAGGAAGCCATAGGCAGAATTGGCTCCGGGTCAGCAAAGACTGTCTTATGCCTCCTTATTTATTCCGTTTATATGCTGAATATATATATATATTGCGGGAAGCGATATTGGAAGCAGATGAGTGCAGTTTAAAAACTGGAAGCGAGAATCATCAATAACCCATGCTGAGCTGAGCTCTTGCTACCTCGAGGACTGAAAATGTAAATGATTGCAAGCCCTAGGAATGAAAGTTAAGGAGTGCAGAGAGGCAGGGGAAGGCTTAAATATAAAGAAGAACAAACTAATGACAGCAGGTAGAACAACCCAACTTAGAACTAACAAAAATATATTAAAATAGAATAATAGGCTTGGAAGGGACCTTCCAAAAGATGAAGATGAAGAACCTCTGCCTTTTAAAAATCAAAAATCCAGGTATTTTTATTTATTTATTTTTTATTTATTTATTTTGTCCAATACACAATACATATTGAAGAGAACAGACATGTAGTAATATATGTTCTGCCGGGCTCTCTCGTAGACTCCTCCCAAAAATTCACAGGTACAAATTTCAGACACACACACGTTTGAAAATTCAAAACAATGTTCTTTATAATGAAAATTCACTTAACCTAAGCCCTTGTTTGGTATAGCCAAGAGCACTCGTCTCCACACAAACTGGTAATTTGTACAAGTCCCTTATCAATTCTGTGATACTTAGCTTGCAGCTGTGAGGCAATTCACAGTCCTTCTTCTTTCACAAAGTGAAACACACTTTGCCCTGGTTTAGTTTCAAAGCGGGGAAAAATCAGCACACAAAGGTCAAAGTCAGTAAAGCGGGCATGAAACACAACGATCAGATAATCCTCCACAATGGCCAAACCCACAGGCTGCTATTTATAGCAGCCTCACTAATCACAGCCCCACCCAACCACAGGTGGCCTCATTTTCTTTGATAATAATCTCTCAGTTGTTGTTGCCTATGCATCGCTCTCCGCATGCGTGGCTGTGTCATTAACTCTTGTTCTGAATCCAAGGAGGAGCGAGATAATTGATCTCCTTCTGAGCTGTCTGCCACACTCTCCTCCTCCCTGTCACTCATGTCTTCTTGGTCAGAGGAGCCTTCATCATCAGATTCCACCGGAGGCAAAACAGGCCTGCAGCATGTGGATGTCTCCCCCACATCCACAGTCCTTGGGGCAGGAGCTGGGCCAGAGCTAACCACAACAATATATATAAAGAAAAGGATAGAAGAAAATATATAAAAATTGAGGAGAAGATATAAGAAGGAGGAAAAGATATATGGGATAAAGGAGAGACAATTGGACAACTATGTCGTCTCCGAACTGATTTAACTGTTGTTCATAAAATCATACATCATAATGTACTCCCTGTCGGTGATTACTTCACCTTTAACAACAGCAACACAAGAGCACGTAATAGATACAAACTGAATGTAAATCCCTTTCCCCCTAGGCCTATACAATTTATGCATGGTATGTTTGTGTGTATGTTTGGTTTTAATAAGGTTTTTTTTAGTTATTAACCATTAGATTTGTTATATGCTGTTTTACTATTGTTGTTAGCCGCCCCGAGTCTGCAGAGAGGGGCGGTATACAAATCTAATAAATAAATAAAATAATAAATAAATCGCACCAAACTTGACTGCAGAAAATACGATTTCAGCAATATAGTGGTCACTGCTTGGAACTCATTACCTGACTCTGTTGCTGCTTCCCCCAACCCCAAAATCTTCAACCTTACATTATCTACAATTAACCTCTCCCCTTTTCTAAGAGGTCTGTAAGGGGTATGCATAAGTGCACTTATTTGCCTAATGTCCCTGTCCTACTGTCTTCTTATCCTTTCTATTACTACGATCTACTTATGTTATGTTATGTTAATACAGTGGTACCTCATGATACGAACCCCTCGTCTTACGAACAACCCGAGATACGAACCCGGGGTTCAGAAATTTTTTGCCTCTTCTTACGAACGTTTTCCTTCTTATGAACCCGCCGCCGCGGCCGCCAAGAAGCCCCGCCGCCCGGCTGTCGCTTTTTGAAACAGCCGGGGGGCTTCTCAGCGTCCTCCTGAACCTGAACGCCAAACCCGAACTTCCGGGTCCGGCGTTCGGGAGGCCGCCAAGAAGCCCCCCGGCTGTTTTAAAAGGTAACAGCCGGGCGGCGGGGCTTCTCGGCGGCCTCCTGAATGCCGAACTTCAAAGTTCGGCAAAAGTTTGGGTTCGGGAGGCCGCCTGGTTGTCACCTTTTAAAACAGACGGGGGGCTTCTCGGCAACCTCCCAAACGATGAACCCGGGGGGACATGATCAAAACATTTAAATATATTAAAGGGTTAAATAAGGTCCAGGAGGGAAGTGTTTTTAATAGGAAAGTGAACACAAGAACAAGGGGACAGAATCTGAAGTTAGTTGGGGGAAAGATCAAAAGCAACATGAGAAAATATTATTTTACTGAAAGAGTAGTAGATCCTTGGAACAAACTTCCAGCAGACATGGTAGATAAATCCACAGTAACTGAATTTAAACATGCCTGGGATAAACATATATCCATCCTAAGATAAAATACAGAAAATAGTATAAGGGCAGACTAGATGGACCATGAGGTCTTTTTCTGCCATCAGACTTCTATGTTTCTATGTTTCTAATTGATCTTACATTGTTTCCTATGGGAAACAATGTTTCGTGTTGCGAACTTTTCGTCTTACGAACCTCCCCCGGGAACCAATTAGATTCATAAGACGAGGTATTACTGTATGTAATATTATATGCCACATCAATCATTATGGCCTCCTCTACATCCCCTGAATTTATGGGAGAAACTGGTTTATGTACAGTTAGCCAAAATGATAGCTGATCCTGAAATCCTTGCTTTTCAGCTGAAAAAGAGAGAGAGAAATGTCACTACGAGATGGTGAACAAAAGAGAACTTTACTCCTTGCTCTTTTCGGCTGAGGATTACATTCAAAACAGCTTGATCCACCGCCTTTGTGTACAGTAGCTGTGTGCTTGTATGTATTTTGATTCTCTCGGTTTGCAGCACGCCTGTGAGTGAACAGCTGGGACAGGAATTGCGTTCGAGTCCAAATCACTCTCAAAAGAGGTTGTCCTGTTTTGAATTGGTTCACTGGCGGTGGTCTGGATGAGGTTTCAGGGTAGAGGATTGTGTTGCTTTTGTTGCCTACAGGTGTTTGTCTATTTGCCACAACTGCATTTTTTGGCACTGCTTAGCTGCTATTCAAAGGCTACTCAGTGACGGGCAGAAAAGAGACAAGAACATAATCGAGGAATTCAGCTGCAGGTCTCTACTAAAAGTGCATTTGCCCTCCCAGTTAAACACGTTTGGAATATTTTCTAAAATCAATATTAGACTTGGGAGCAGTGGTGGCAGTGATGGGCTCCTACAGGTACAGGTTGGATTGCTTATTTGCATTCTATGACAATCATTGTGTTGTACCTTATGATTCTTGATGAACTTACCTTTTCTTTTTTGTACAGCATATGCACCACGACAAATTCTTCATCTGTCCAAACATACTTGCCCAATAAAAAATTCTATTCTGTTCTATTCTATTCCAATATCTACTCTACTCTGCTCTGCTCTGCTCTACTGTACTCTACTCTATATTCTATTCTATTCTATTCTATCCCATCCCACCCCCTTCTGTTCTGTTCTGTTCTACTCTTCTTCTTCTTCTTCTTCTTCTTCTTCTTCTTCTTCTTCTTCTTCTTCTTCTTCTTCATTCCAATATCTACTCTACTCTATTCAACTCTACTCTGTATTCTATTCTATTCTATCCTATCCCATCCCATCCCATCTCACCCCCTTCTGTTCTGTTCTGTTCTGTTCTACTCCTCCTCCTCCTCTTCTTCTTCTTCTTCTTCTTCTTCTTCTTCTTCTTCTTCTTCTTCATTCCAATATCTACTCTACTCTATTCAACTCTACTCTGTATTCTATTCTATTCTATCCTATCCTATCCCATCCCATCTCACCCCCTTCTGTTCTGTTCTGTTCTGTTCTACTCCTCCTCCTCCTCCTCCTCCTCTTCTTCTTCTTCTTCTTCTTCTTCTTCTTCTTCATTCCAATATCTACTCTACTCTATTCAACTCTACTCTATATTCTATTCTATTCTATCCTATCCCATCCCATCCCACCCCGTTCTGTTCTGTTCTACTCTTCTTCTTCTTCTTCTTCTTCTTCTTCTTCTTCTTCTTCTTCTTCTTCTTCTTCATTCCAATATCTACTCTACTCTATTCAACTCTACTCTGTATTCTATTCTATTCTATCCTATCCTATCCCATCCCATCTCACCCCCTTCTGTTCTGTTCTGTTCTGTTCTACTACTCCTCCTCCTCTTCTTCTTCTTCTTCTTCTTCTTCTTCTTCATTCCAATATCTACTCTACTCTATTCAACTCTACTCTATATTCTATTCTATTCTATCCTATCCCATCCCATCCCATCCCACCCCCTTCTGTTCTGTTCTGTTCTACTCCTCCTCTTCTTCTTCTTCTTCTTCTTCTTCTTCTTCTTCTTCTTCTTCTTCATTCCAATATCTACTCTACTCTATTCAACTCTACTCTATATTCTATTCTATTCTATCCTATCCCATCTCACCCCCTTCTGTTCTGTTCTGTTCTGTTCTACTACTCCTCCTCCTCCTCCTCCTCTTCTTCTTCTTCTTCTTCTTCTTCTTCTTCTTCTTCATTCCAATATCTACTCTACTCTATTCAACTCTACTCTATATTCTATTCTATTCTATCCTATCCCATCCCATCCCACCCCGTTCTGTTCTGTTCTACTCTTCTTCTTCTTCTTCTTCTTCTTCTTCTTCTTCTTCTTCTTCTTCTTCTTCTTCTTCTTCATTCCAATATCTACTCTACTCTATTCAACTCTACTCTGTATTCTATTCTATTCTATCCTATCCTATCCCATCCCATCTCACCCCCTTCTGTTCTGTTCTGTTCTGTTCTACTACTCCTCCTCCTCTTCTTCTTCTTCTTCTTCTTCTTCTTCTTCTTCTTCTTCTTCTTCATTCCAATATCTACTCTACTCTATTCAACTCTACTCTATATTCTATTCTATTCTATCCTATCCCATCCCATCCCACCCCGTTCTGTTCTGTTCTACTCTTCTTCTTCTTCTTCTTCTTCTTCTTCTTCTTCTTCTTCTTCTTCTTCTTCTTCATTCCAATATCTACTCTACTCTATTCAACTCTACTCTGTATTCTATTCTATTCTATCCTATCCTATCCCATCCCATCTCACCCCCTTCTGTTCTGTTCTGTTCCGTTCTACTCCTCCTCCTCCTCTTCTTCTTCTTCTTCTTCTTCTTCTTCTTCTTCTTCTTCTTCATTCCAATATCTACTCTACTCTATTCAACTCTACTCTATATTCTATTCTATCCTATCCCATCCCATCCCACCCCGTTCTGTTCTGTTCTACTCTTCTTCTTCTTCTTCTTCTTCTTCTTCTTCTTCTTCTTCTTCTTCTTCATTCCAATATCTACTCTACTCTATTCAACTCTACTCTGTATTCTATTCTATTCTATCCTATCCTATCCCATCCCATCTCACCCCCTTCTGTTCTGTTCTGTTCTGTTCTACTCCTCCTCCTCCTCTTCTTCTTCTTCTTCTTCTTCTTCTTCTTCTTCATTCCAATATCTACTCCACTCTATTCAACTCTACTCTATATTCTATTCTATTCTATCCTATCCCATCCCATCCCATCCCACCCCCTTCTGTTCTGTTCTGTTCTACTCCTCCTCCTCTTCTTCTTCTTCTTCTTCTTCTTCTTCTTCTTCTTCTTCTTCTTCTTCTTCTTCATTCCAATATCTACTCTACTCTATTCAACTCTACTCTATATTCTATTCTATTCTATCCTATCCCATCCCACCCCCTTCTGTTCTGTTCTGTTCTACTCCTCCTCCTCCTCCTCCTCCTCCTCCTCCTCCTCTTCTTCTTCTTCTTCTTCTTCTTCTTCTTCTTCTTCATTCCAATATCTACTCTACTCTATTCAACTCTACTCTATATTCTATTCTATTCTATCCTATCCCATCCCACCCCCTTCTGTTCTGTTCTGTTCTACTACTACTACTACTACTACTCCTCTTCTTTTTCTTCTTCTTCTTCTTCTTCTTCTTCATTCCAATATCTACTCTACTCTATTCAACTCTACTCTATATTCTATTCTATTCTATCCTATCCCATCCCACCCCCTTCTGTTCTGTTCTGTTCTACTCCTCCTCCTCCTCCTCCTCTTCTTCTTCTTCTTCTTCTTCTTCTTCTTCTTCTTCTTCTTCTTCTTCATTCCAATATCTACTCTACTCTATTCAACTCTACTCTATATTCTATTCTATTCTATCCTATCCCATCCCATCCCATCTCACCCCCTTCTGTTCTGTTCTGTTCTACTCTTCTTCTTTTTCTTCATTCCAATATCTACTCTATTCTATATTCTATTCTATTCCATTCCACTCCATTCTTTTCCTTCTCCTCCCCCACTTTCCCCCCTCTTTGTGCCAGCCCTTCCCTTCCCGCCAAAAAAAATCTTCCAGATGCTACACTTGAAGTCCATCAGGTAAAGATTTTGGTGATTAATTTTCTCCTGCCCTCCTGTGGTCCTTTGGACCGAGTTTTAATCACAGCTCCGGGCATTTTCTTCTTAAAGAAAAGTGACACCTTTGGAAATGTCGGAGAGCTGTCAAAAATCTGCTTGGCGGAGACGAGACTGATGCCGGGGGAGTGGGGGTGTTGCAGGGAGGATCATAATAAAGTATGAAAAGCAGAAAGATGGCTCGAACGCCGAAATTTTTATTTTCTTTCTTCCTTTTCTAAAGCAGCGACAGCACATCTGCAGGATGGAAAACTTCCCATGGCTGGTCATTGTTTTAACGCGGCAGGAACGCTTAAGAGGGGGGGAAAGGAGAAAGGGTTTGCGTGCAAGGAGAAAGAATATCTATTTTGGTGTAATGTGCTTCTCAGGGAAGGAGGGAAGCATAAATAGAAACATTAGTCATCCGGCATCCTTTCTGATAAAAGGTGCACTTTGGACATCCTTCACAAAGATTTCATTTGGCTTCTTCGCTTAAAACTGTGTTAGCAAAAACTTCAGAAGAAAAGGATTTAGGGGGTGGTGATTTCTGACAGTCTCAAAATGGGTGAACAGTGCAGTCAGGCGGTAGGGAAAGCAAGGAGGATGCTTGGCTGCATAGCTAGAGATATAACAAGCAGGAAGAGGGAGATTGTGATCCCCTTATATACATGGGGCTTTCTGCATGGGGCTACCTTTGAAAAGTGTTCGGAAACTTCAGATCGTGCAGAATGCAGCTGCGAGAGCAGTCATGGGCTTTCTCAAATATGCCCATGTTACACCAACACTCCGCAGTCTGCATTTGTTGCCGATCAATTTCCGGTCACAATTCAAAGTGTTGGTTATGACCTTTAAAGCCCTTCATGGCATTGGACCAGAATATCTCTGGAACCTCCTTCTGCCGCATGAATCCCAGCGACCGATTAGGTCCCACAGAGTGGGCCTTCTCCGGGTCCCGTTAACTAAACAATGTCGGTTGGCGGGCCCCAGGGGAAGAGCCTTCTCTGTGGCGGCCCCGACTCTCTGGAACCAGCTCCCCCCAGAGATTAGAACTGCCCCTACCCTCCTCGCCTTTTGCAAACTCCTTAAAACCCACCTTTTTCGTCAGGCATGGGGGAACTGAGATATCTCCCCCGAGCCTATACAATTTATGTATGGTATGCTTGTGTGTATGTCTGTTTAATAATGGGGTTTTTAATATTTTATATTGTAAATTATTAGATTTGTTATAAAGTGTTTTTATTGTGTTGTGAGCTGCCCTGAGTCTATGGAAAGGGGCGGCATACAAATCTAATAAATAATAATAATAATGATAATGATAATAATAATAATAATAATAATAATAAAATAATAATAATAATAATAATAATAATAATAATAATAATAATAATAATATAGAGCGTTGGTGAGACCACATTTGGAATACTGTGTTCAGTTCTGGAGACCTCACCTACAAAAATATATGGATAAAATTGAATGGGTGCAAAGACGGGCTACAAGAATGGTGGAAGGTCTTAAGCATAAAACGTATCAGGAAAGACTTCATGAACTCAATCTGTATAGTCTGGAGGACAGAAGGGAAAAGGGGGGACATGATTGAAACATTTAAATATGTTAAAGGGTTAAATAAGGTCCAGGAGGGAAGTGCTTTTAATAGGAAAGTGAACACAAGAAGAAGGGGACACAATCTGAAGTTAGTTGGGGGAAAGATCAAAAGCAACGTGAGAAAATATTATTTTACTGAAAGAGTAGTAGATCCTTGGAACAAACTTCCAGCAGACGTGGTAGAGAAATCCGCAGTAACTGGATTTAAACATGCCTGGGATAAAAATATATCCATCCTAAGATAAAATACAGAAAATAGTATAAGGGCAGACTAGATGGACCATGAGGTCTTTTTCTGCCGTCAGACTTCTGTTTCTATGTTTCTAAAACCTCACACCCACACCACCTCCCATACAGTCAAGAGTTAGTAGCTGC